>NW_017670242.1:224127-297250 GCF_001879085.1 Nicotiana attenuata
CGGACATGTAGGTGAAAACTTCAGATTCACGTGTTTGATAATTTATTTGTCAATGCATTTCAGGTGGGTGCCAATAAAGCGAAATGACTGGTATTGGATCCGCCATCACATAAAAGTTGGTATGCACGTCATAGTGGAAATTCTGGTGAGTGATTCTTAATATAATATTTCTGTACATTTCAAAGAACATCATCTGAGTTTCTAACCAATTTCATATTATTTGACTAGCAAGTCGACTGTGCTGCGGAGTATATTGCACTATTCTGCTGAGAATCATACTCCATTATGCACTTATTATCATTGAAGAGCCGCTGGGCCTTATCAAAAATAAAAGAAGCATTCAGGTCGGAACCATCTTCAATCCCTGCAAGGCACTCTCGAATGATATCGTGCCCTTCATGGCTCGTCCCCACATCAGGAGTTCACATGTTCCGAGCATCTCAGAATTGCCCCTCGGAGAACTCAGGGCTAGGCAGCGATTCATCCACGTTAATCACCCCAAGTGAACCGCATCAGCCATCATCGGTTCGGCAGACTTTGAAGCGTCAATGCTTCCTCTTTTTCGAACTACCAACAGGCAGTCGTCGTCCTTCCTCTCTTCCTCCTCGTCCCTAAGGCGTTGGGCCGTTGCTGGAGATAGGGACACAGTATCGACCTTAGGCTTTCAAGCCTTGCTTTTCTTCGGCTTCGGGGAATTTGCAGGCGACCCCCCTCTTTCTTTTCTTTTCTTTGGAAGACTTTGGGATCTCTTCTTCACCGGGCGGGGGCGGCCGCATAGAAACGACGTCTCCGAGGCCTGCATAAAGACAAAGTAAGTATTTCTCTGAGAAACACAAATAAGCAAACAAGAGGACTTTTATCTTCCCATCGACCTTTGGCCAAGTAACGCCAGCTGCGCTCCGCGTACGAAGAAGTAGAGACTAGCTTCCGGACCCAACCTTCGAGGTCTGGGACTGCACCGGGAAACCAAGCAATAGCTATACCATCAGAAAGGGGTTAGATCGAGAAAAAAGATGAAGTCGAGAAAGAAAATGAAAAATAGGGCATAAAGTCATTATCGACAGACGTGTACTTACGTTTCATATTCCATTCTTCAGGGAATGGCATCCTCTCAGCAGGTATCAGATCGGAGGTCCTGACTCGGATAAACGGGCTCATCCACCCTCGATCTTTATCTTCATCGATGCTGGAGAAGAGAGATTTTATGGATCGGCATTGCAGCTTTATCAGAACATATTGATAGAGACGAGGACTGTATAGCCTGATCAGATGATCGAGGGTAAAAGGCATTTCCTCGACCTGTTTCGAGAAGAATCTGATCCGATTGACGATGCGCTAGAATGAATGATATATCTGGCCAAGCGTCACTTGGTATTATTAGCAAAAATCAAGAATAACTGGATTAATGGGACCCAAAGCTGGATCGGTAGGGCCCAGCGTGAATAGGTAGGTGTACACCCTTAAGTACCCTGCTTTGTGAGTAGTGATGTCCTCTTTGGGGAAAGGGATCACTACATCTTTGTTCTCCCAGTTGTAGTCCTTTTTCACCTGCTGGATCTCATCTTTGGTTATCAAACAAATGTATCGATACATGGGCTCACATCGGCCTAGTGTCGATACAGGTTTCTCGATTTTGAAATCGGAGGTTGTTTCACACGGCGGGGGAATACACTCCTCGATACGAGGTGGCACCACCGTTTTACTTCTGGCCGGTCGCGATGATGAAGAGGCTTTTTCGTTTTAGGGAACATATTTAGATGTTTTAGCTATTATGGTGTAGAAATTCAAAGAGAAAGGGTTGATGATGAGGTAAGGGCTAATTAAAGAGAAGGATGAACTCAGAGAAGTTGAAGGATCTAATGAGATTTTGAAAACGATTAGAGAAATAAAGTTCGCAAAAATTGTGAAGTTGGCCTATTTGTAGAAGTCACTTAAGCGTATTAGGGAAGCCAAATAGCCGACTGTCAGCTGCCTCCAATTAATGACTTTGGGAACTGTACATAAGCGACCTTTCAGTCACTTCAGCCGCTGACATCACGAGATTGACATTGGGATCGAGACGTCGGAGCATCGAGGATCAAATCATTTCTTATCGACCTACTCTAAGAAACGCGGGGACTATCTGTATACGGTCAAAATCATATGCCTTTGATCTATAGGCTCGAGGGGTCGCCTTAAGCCCGAATTTTGGCAAGGTCTAGTTTGATCCCGATGGATCAGACTCGAGCTCGAAGATATGATGCAATGCCCGAGGATCGGAGTGCGATGAATACCAAAGCCGAGTATGCTCGACCTCGAAATAATGCCGCTATAACAGAATGAGTGAGATTCCTGTCACGTCCCCAAGATCATGGTGCAAATCCCTGAATAGAATTGTACGATTCTATACTAGGCGTTAGACAGCTATACCAATAATATTCCTTACTGTAAATAGAAATGTACCTTATTTAGGGTTTTCCTATTATATAAAGGGCACCCCAATCATTTGTAGCATCATCTAATCATTGGCAAAGAATATACTATCCTACTTTTCTCGCTTATTATTCATCAGAGCTGTTCTTTTGCCCTATTGTTCTTACTTTACTGTTCTTGGTCCATCTCGAGGTCACTAAGCTCGAGGCCAAAACTGCTTAAATAACACTGGTTTGATTCACTTGTTTCTTTCATTTATACTTCACATTTCTTGATTACTAATTGGTATTGAACAAAATCACATATCTTTAAAACCACAAATCAAATTTAATTGTTACTCGTATTTTCGAGGTAAACAATTACTCTATCAGCTATAATTCCTTACTATCATTTCATATTGCACTATACTATTTATAGACTAGCTTTGTAAATGGGTAGACACTATACCTGTTAATCGGGCCGGGCTGACCCGTTCACAACCCGGTTCGACCCGGTTCAGCCCGGTATTGTAGGGGGTGAGGACGGGCTGGGAAGGGTTGGGCGGGGAGCCGGGCTTGAACGAACAAAATTTGATAACCGGTGCACCACAACCCGGTTAGCCCCATTACCCGTTATCGGGTTTTTACCGGGCTACAGCCCGGTCCAGCCCGATTACTGTTGCAATTTTTTTTTTAATTTCTGGACTATTGCCAATAGTCAAATTCAAAAATGACCATTGGGCAACGGCCATTTTTTACAAAAATGGTCATTTCAGCCTACCCCTTAAGAAAATAGCCCCTCGCCCCTAATAATTGGTAAATTACAATTTTAACCTTTTAAAATTATAAATAGCCTCCATTCTTCTTTATTTTTTTCTCACAATTTACTCTCTTACTACTCTAATTCTCTCTCAATTGTCTCTTGATAATATTGATTATTGCTCTTAAATTCTCAATTACTTATTATTTCAAGTTCCATCAAATATTTACTTTAGTCACTACAATATTATAATTATCAAATATCAAGTATTCAAGTAAAGTGTGGTATCAAGTATCGGTCTATCAATTGAAGTTTGATATAAAATTTAGTGCGGCATCCGGAATCCCAGTACACTCGTTCTATCTCTTTCTCTTCTTTGGTATATAATTTTTATTTTATTATTTAGAATTATTAATTTAATTTCTTAATTTAATTTACATAATGGATATATTAAGAGCAGCCAAAAAAGCGTGCACTAGTAGGGGTGGTAGTAGTAAGAGTAAAACTTCTGAAAAATCAAGAGGTGGTGCTGGTTCTTCTAGTAGCTTTACACATATTTCTCAAAGTTCACCTTAAAATTTAAATCTATATTATGACCGACTTCAAAAAAATTATGGTATAGATGATGATTTAGATGATAATTTAGATGATATTCAATCACCTAATAATCTTGAAATACCACCAGCTACACCTGGTAATGCTAGTAAAACTCAAAATATTAGTGGTGGAGGTCATGCTAATACAAGTAGGCCTCCCCTCCCTATTAAGACTAATCAAACATCAAGAAGTAAGTGTTGGAATTTTATTTGAAAGACTAAAAGAAGATAAAAAATTATGTAAGATGTCAAATTTGTAAGAATTAACGCCCCGATCCCCTATTAACTGTTTTTCCCGTGCTTATTTTTGCTATTCTGAGTTGCCGGGAGGATTCGTTTTGAGTTTCGGAGTGTTTTAGGACACTTAGTCCCTAAATGAGAGTTTAAGCTTTAGAATTTGGACCGTAGTCGGAGCAGTATGAAGACGGCCTCAGAATAGAATTCCGTTGGTTCCGTTAGCTCTGTTGGGTGATTTCGGGCTTAGGGGCGTGTTCGGATTGTGCTTTGAAGGTCCGTAGCTTAATTAGGCTTGAATGCCGAAAGTCGAATTTTTGAAGTTCCCGGTTCGATAGTGAGATTTTGATATCGGTGTCGGATTGGAATTCCGGAAGTTGGAGTAGGTCCATTGTGTCATTGGGACGTGTGTGCAAAATTTTAGGTAATTCGGATGAGGTTTGATAGGCTTTTTGATCGAAAGCGGAAATTAGAAGTTTTGGAAATCCTTAGGCTTGGATTGGAGAGTGATTTGTGGTTTTAGCATTGATTGGAGGGTTGGAATAAGTTCGTATGATGTTTTAGGATTGGTTGGCATGTTTGGTTGAGGTCCCTGGGGCCTCGGGTGAGTTTCGGGTGCTTAACGGAAGTTGAATTGGACTTTGGAGAAATCTGAAGGTTGCTGAAGTTATGTCATTACCGCACCTGCGGTTAGGGGACCGCAGGTGCGTCAGCGCAGAAGCGATTGAGGAGATGCAGATGCGGCTATTCTCTTGGAAGCCAGATTCCGCAGGTGCGGTAGAAGAAGCGCAGGTGCGGCCCAGTGCAATTAATGAAAATCTCGCAGATGCGCACCTGGGACCGCAGGTGCGAAGAAATGGCCGCAGGTGCGGAAACCCTGGGCCAGAACCTATATAAAGGTTCAGTCGCGATTTTGCCCATTTCTTCACCATTTTCATCCGGATTTTTGAGCTTTTTGGGAGGTTTTTGAGAGAGGATTCAAGAGAGCTTCGAGGAGGTAAGATGTTTGGAACCCAAACACGTTTTTATTGTATTTTCTACTGATTTGGGCAAGGAATATAGGGGAAATAAAGGTTAAATTTGGGGGTTTAGGGTTTGAAATTGGAGACTTGGAATTGGGGATTTAAGGGGTTGTTTGTGGTCTGATTCTCGTGTTTTTGTATGTATGTACTCGTGAGAGTGTGAGGATTTTTAATTTGTAAATTTTACCCGATTCCGAGACGTGGGTCCCGGGGACTTTTTGGGTGAGTTTCCTAATTTCTCATATTAGCTTCGATTTAATAGTTGAATTAGTTATTTGAAGTTATATTTACATTATGCAATTACTTTGAATATATTTGGGTACCCGTGGCAAGAACGTGGTATCGAGTTGATTGAGCTGGTTCGAGGTAAGTGGCTTGCCTAACCTTGTGTGGGGGAACTCCCCTTAGGATTTGGTATTGTTGATATATGAAATGCCTTGTACGTGAGGTGATGAGTGCGTACATGTGCTAATTGTTGAAAATACGGTTTTCATTAAGTAACTATAATTGTGTATTTCTTCCCTGTTTACACTACTTGAAATTTAAGCCTACTGTTAGCTTAGGAAAGCATGTCTAAATGATTCAATTGTTTTACTTGCTCAAACTACCTTATTTGTATTCTCTGCAGCATGCTAGGTTAGGAATACCTGTTTACCTTGGTATGAAATTGGATTGAATTGAATATTCTTCGTGTTGTTGCTATGTGTTTACTTTGGGACTACGGGCGATTTCCCGGTAGATCCCCCTTGCCTGTTTATTTAGGACTACGGATTGATATTCCGGTAGATCCCCCTACACAGTTATATGGAACTACGGGACTGCACCCGGTAGATTCCCCCTGTACTGGGTATTTATATTTGGGATTATGGATCGGGATTCCGGTAGATCCCCGCACACTATGAGTTGGACTACGGGACGACACCCGGGAGATCCACTGATATTTACATTTGGGGACTATAGGACTGTATCCTGGTAAATCCCCGGTTGCTGGATATTTACATTTGGGGGCTACAGGACGATATCCTGGTAGATCCCCGGTTGCTATCTCTGTGTTGAGCTGTATTCTTTCTGTGATGTTTTTCTCTGTTGTAATTGTTGTTATTCTTATTATTATACTGTGTTATTTCACACTGTTCCTTTTCCTTATATATATGTATATGACCGGTAGGGCCCTGACCTTCCTCGTCACTACTCGACCGAGGTTAGGCTTGGCACTTACTGGGTACTGATGTGGTGTACTCATGCCCTTTCCTGCACATGTTTTTCGTATGCAGATCCAGGTTCTTCGGCTCAGCCCTACTATCCTTGAGGCGAGGCAATTCTTCAGAGACTTCAAGGTATATCTGCCGCGTCCGCAGACCGAGGAGTCCCTCTCCATTCTCTCTTGTAGTTATATCCCTTCTGTATTTTTTTTGATTTAGACATTTCGGAGTTAGAACACTATGTAGTATCCATAGCTTGTGATTCGTGAGTTTTCGGGTTTTGGAAGTTGTTCAGTTTTTGAGATATTGTATTGGTTTATGCCGAGCGGCATCTTAAACGCTTCTATATTGTTTATCTTCAGTTTTATTAGTTTTTCCGCATTTTTTTTCCTTCTGCAAATTGTTAGGCTTACCTAGTCGTAGAGGCTAAGTGCCGTCATGACATGTTCACGGAGGGCGAACTTGGGTCGTGACAACTTCCTGAAATATTTCATGTTAGATGTACATGTCATATTTACAATTTAATTGTGAAGAGTGGTCTTGAATTTTTTAGAGATGAGATCACTTTAGTTAGAAGAGTTGTTGGTATGATTCAAGGAAATAATAGAAGTGATAGATTAAATGCATTTAAGGAAAAATATGTACAATATGGACTAAAACCAAAACTCATGCCTGAAGGAATAGTTACTAGGTGGAATTATACTTAATTATTCTTAAGATGTTGTCATAAATATAAAATGCCTATAACTGCAGTTGCTAATCCTCATTGTACCGATCCTAACGGTTTGTTAACATCTAGAATTTGGGATGTCATTGAAGATGTTGTAAAAAAAATTCAAAATTTTTATGTGGCTACACTTGAGTTTTCTGAAGCTTATTATCCTACTATTGCAAATGGTTTAGTTCATATTGCTGAAATTTTTCTTTTACTCCATAATTTGAAGAAGAAAGAAGGATATACTTCTGTTGTTGAATCTATGCTAGATAAATTTAAAAAATATTTCTACCCAATTCCCCCTATTTACCTTATTGGTGTTATTTTAAATTCTTCTATCAAAATGGCCACTTGTCGACAATTAATCACTGCTTTATATGTTTATATGGATATTGGACCAACTGAAACTCCTGATATTGAAACTTGTATTTCTGATCTACACAAACATTTACAAACTTTATAAAATTATTATGCTAACATTGTTGATGCTTCTGCTTCTGTAGATGCAAATATTCCTTCAAGTTCAGTTTCAACATTTGGGACCGGTGCTTTGGAAGATAATGATGGTGTTGAAGATTATTTGATTTGGTCTACACTATGAGAACATCAACAAACCAGTAGCAGGAATATTGATGAACTCCAATTCTACTTGCAAAAGTCACCGGAGACCCGCACAAAGGAATTTCTACCGCTGGGTTGGTGGAGGAACAACTCAAATCAATTTCATGTTCTTTCGGCCATGGCTCGAGACGTGCTAAATGTGCCGATTTCAACAGTCGCATCGGAGAGCGCATTTAGCCAAGCAAGGCAGCAACTAGGAGATACTCGTCATTCATTTGGCAGCAACGCTTTGGAAATTCTAGTGTGCTTCAGAGATTGGATAAGATCATAACGGCAAAATCAAGGGCGTGAAGAGGTAGATGAAGCGGAGGACCAAGAAATTGGAGATATAATGGTTTATGGTTTCGATTCAAGCAATACCAGAAACCAAGAATCTCATGTTGACATGGATGAACTTACAAAAATGATGCAAAGCATGTAATGTACTCTTTCTTATGTTTTATAATTGTTGTAAACTTTTAATTTGCAAGTTCAAAAATCAATAAATCAAAATAGAACTTGCAAATTAATTTGAAGTATTATTTATAATTCAGTGAAAAAATAAAACTAAAGCCTTCGGAGTTTGATCCTTACATTTGACTATTGGTATTATTAAATAATTTTTTGTAGTGTAGGCACAGAAGTAGTGCCTTAATTTCAGAACTATCCACGTCAGGGGCAGGGCACAGCGAGTGCGTTCCAGCAAAGAATACCGTGCCTCATAGGGTGTGAAGTCAGGGGCAGGGCACAGCGAGTGCGTTCCAGCAAAGAATACCGTGCCTCATAGGGTGTGAACTTCTTACTCAGATAGTATATGGCATGTTCCTTTCTTCCCGTCTCGTTGTGTTGTCCCAAGACACAACCGAAAGCTCCATCTAGCACGGACAAATAGAGTAGCAGAGGTCTACCAGGTTCCGACGGCACCAAGACTGGTGGTGTGGATAGGTACTCCTTGATTCTGTCAAAGGCTTTTTGACATTCTTCAGTCCATCTTGTTGCAGCATCTTTCTTCAGCATTTTGAAAATTGGCTCACAGATCACGGTCGATTGTGCTATGAATCGGCTAATGTAATCGAGACGCCCCGCACAACTCATCACATCTTTCTTGCTCTTTGGAGGTGGCAAATCTTGGATAGCTTTGACCTTTGAAGGGTCCAACTCAATCCCTCGGCGACCGACGATGAAACCTAGCAATTTTCTAGCAGGGACTCCGAAGGCACACTTTGCAGGATTCAGTTTCAGATTGTACATTCGAAGCCGATTAAAGAATTTCCTTAAATCTGCTATATGATCTGCGCTTCTTCTGGATTTGATGATGACGTCATCCACGTACACCTCTATTTCTTTGTGAATCATGTCATTAAAAATAGTCATCATAGCTCTCATGTAAGTGGCTCTAGCTTTCTTCAGGCCGAACGAGATCATTTTATAACAATACATCCCCCACGGAGTGATAAAGGCTGTTTTCTTAGCATCTTCCTCATCCATCCAGATCTGATGGTATCCCGTGAAGCAATACACAAAGGATTGGAGTTCATGCTTGGCACAGTTGTCGATCAGTATGTGTATATTGGGTAACGGGAAATCATCTTTAGGACTTTCTTTGTTTATATCCCGATAGTCGACACATACTCTAACCTTCCCTTCCTTCTTCGGAACTGTCACGATGTTAGCTAACCAAGTAGGGTATTCGACCGCTCTGAGAACCTTAGCTTTGATCTGCTTGGTGACTTCCTTTTTGATTTTCAGACTCATATCAGGTTTGACCTTTCTGAGTTTCTGTTTTACAGGAGGACACATTGGATTGGTAGGTAGTTTATGAGCTACGATAGATGTGCTCAATCCGGTCATATCATCATAAGACCATGCAAAGATATCTTCGTATTCATTTAGGAAACGAGTGTACTCTTCTTTCTCTGACGGTGACAGGTGGATGCTTATGCGAGTTTCTTTGACTGTTTCAGAATCTCCCAAGTTGACTATCTCGGTTTCATCAAATTTGACTTAGGCTTATTCTCAAAATTTCCCACCTCTCTAACAATTTCTCAGGGATTATATCTTCTTCTTCTATTTCCTCTGAATCACTATCCCTATGTTGCGTTATCTCATTACGTGTCACAGGCGTCGGTTCATCAAGATAAGTAATAATAATGTTGTAGAGGGAAAATGTAAAGGATAATAATAAATACTAAAATAGCAATGCATTAGATAAATCTCTGAAACATTAAAGCAAGTACGGCTCGATGACTCGAGCAATTATTTCAAAACAAAATGCGTCTAAAACAAAATACTGAAAACGTCTTGAATGCTAAAAATTGCTTTTAAAAATAGATCATGCTAATTGCCAGGCTACCCAGGAACTCGACGGGCCCGGGATGGTCTAGCAGTCTAGTTCTTGAGAACAACTCCCTTTCCCACAGTTTGGATTGTAAGGTCTTCGTCCTCCTCCTCCTCCTCAACTATTGAGTTGCAGTCCCTATCTTCATCATCGAGAAATATATTCCTTAGGCCAGCTAAAGCCTCATCTTCTTCAGATCCCCATATCACGTCAGCTTGTTGAAATGTCTGGTGCAAATGTGCTATTGGCTGTTCAAGAGGGTAATAGGGACCACGCCATGGTGGCGACCAATCATCGTACTCCTGCCAGTTATCCAATTCCAAAGGTTGTACCGTGATGTTTTGGTTGTATTGGCGTAGTGATACCCAAGAGATTCTTGTCAAGACCCTTGCTGGGTTCATACCCTGTCCATAACAATATGCTTTCAATCTTATTACTCCACCAGTTGTCTTTCTCGATTTCATTGACGCGCTCGATGCGATGGTACGTTTCTCCACCCAACTTCCTTCTATTATTGACAATCGGAACTGTTTGATTGGTGTAAATGGGATTACTTCCATCTCCATGAATGATCACTTCCTGATGATTCCATTCGAACTTCACGACCTGTGTAGCGTAGAAGCTACGGCTCCAGCAGCATGTATCCAAGGTCATACCAACAACATATTGTATGTGGCGGATATGTCCAATACTTGAAACTCAACACCCAAGTTGGACCCATCTGCAGACACAAGTTTATTTCCCCGATCGTGGCCCTTTGGGACCCATCGCATGCCTTCACATTCATAGTTCCTACTCGTATCTCATGCAAGCCTTTACCCAACCTCTTCAAAGTAGTCAACGGACAAATGTTGAGGCTTGAACCCCCGTCTATTAGGACTCTAGCTATGAATTTATCCTCAAATTGTACTGTGATGTGCAGTGCCCTGTTGTGACTTAGCCCTACTGGTGGCAACTCGTCTTCTTGAAAAGTGATCTTGTGGCTTTCCAGCACTTGTCCTACCATATTAGCCATTTCTCCACTAGTGATATTATTGGGTACATAGGCTTCGTTCAACACTTTCGTCAATGCGTTCCTATGCGTCTCAGAATTCTGTAGCGATAGAATGTATATCTGAGCAGGGGTTTTGTTCAAGTGATCAACCACAGAATACTCTCTTGCTTGCACCTTTCTCCAAAGATCGTCTGGGCCAGTTTTAATGATAGGCTTTTTAGGAGTGGCTTCTTTACTTGTTCCTCCCAAATGCTCAGGTGTGTAAACCCCGTCGGTCCTAGTCATGCCTTGTGCGACACCTGTTTCTTCCATTTTCCCTTTTTCTTTCCTTCTCGCCTCTGCAGCATAGTCCCATGGTATAGCATTAGAATTAAAGGACAGTGTGGGTGCTACCATCACAGTGAAGGGTGTGGTTACTTCCATCTCAAACGGAGCTGGTGCGGTTGAGGGTGTTGTTGCTTTAACCTTAAACGGAGTTGGCGTGGCTATTTCAACCTCCATTGGCGACTGAATCTGTACTATAATAGGTGTGAGAGTGACTGGAGGTACTTCGGGTTCATCCCTTTATGGATGAGTCCAATTGATCCTTCTGAATTCCATTCTTCATCAGTTTCGATCACATTTACCCCTCGCCCCTGTGATTTGGGGGAGGGGGGGTTGTTGCGGACATTTGGTGCAGCCTCTTTTGCTTGTATAACTTTGGTGTCAATCAACGTCTGTATCTTATCCTTCAAAGTGCGACATTCATCGATAGTATGTTCCTTCATGCCCGAGTGATAGGCATATGTCTTGTTCGGATTAACCCACTGGGAAGAGTTTTCCATATTAACAGCGGGAATGGGCGTGACATAAACGGCAGCCTTCAGTCTTTCATACAACTAATCGATGAGTTCAGCAATAGGAGTGTATTGTCTGGGTGGTATGCGGTCGAAATTTGGTCTAGGTTTCTGGTAGTTTTGGCGGGCCGGAGGTGGTGAGTGGTAATATGCAGGTTGTGTGTTATAAGTATGGTAGTTGGCGGCGGGTTGTTGGTATCTGGGAGGTGAAGGTTGATATGTGGGTTGTGGTGTTTGGTATGTGAGAGGAGATTTTGGTCCTTTGGCTACCATCACGGCCCCTACTTCCTTCTTCTTGGATATGGCTCCTGACTGCAAGGCCTTGTTTGTAGCTTGGAGTGCCTCAAAGTTTGTCACCATTCCGCTTTTAATTCTCTCTTCTATTCTTTCTCCTAATTTGATGATGTCAGAAAAATTATGGTTTTCAATAACCATCAACCTCTCATAGTATTGTGGATCTTGAGCTCTGACGAAGAAATTATTCATCTGTTCTTCTTCCAGTGCTGGTCTTACCTTTGCAGCTTCCGACCTCCATTGAGTAGCATACTCGTGGAAAGTTTCTGTTGGCTTCTTCTTAAGATTCTGAATATAGAAGACGTCTGGCGCATTTTCCATATTGAACCTGAACCGATCCATAAAATCTAACGCCATGCTTACCCAGTTAACCCATTTCTTTGGGTTTTGACTGATGTACCAAGACATGGCGTCTCCAGTGAGGCTCCTCATGAACAACTTCATGTGGATTCTTTCGTCTTTACCAACTCCTACGAGCTTGTCATAGTATGTTCTCAAATGTACCTTCGGATCACCCGTCCCGTCGAACATCATGAACTTAGGAGGTTTGTAATTCTACGTCTGGCTGAATACACAAATCTTCATAATTCAGACCTTCGATGTCTTTACCGCCTTCAACACCCTGGACTCTACTGGTAAGCTTCTTGAGCTCCTCTGCCATGTTCTTAATGAGCAGGTCCTTCTCGGCAGACTCCGGTATGCATAAGGTCTGTTGTGGAGTGTGGGGTAAGGTTTCTACATATATGGGGTTACTTTGATGGACTCCAGGAATTTGGGTATACTGGTGGTCGTTGGTTGAGTTTTGAGGATCGGGGGTAAGTTGTGGTGTGTTCTGAGGAGTGTGATAGGTAGTGGTTTGTGAATACTGGGTTGGCTGATGATGATGTTGTGGAGGAGTCGGTACTGGTTGAGGATTGGGATTTTGAGGCGGTGTGGCATATTGGTGAGGTGCGGGAGGATTTTGTTGGTTCTGTGTGTTTTGGGGAGGTGCTGGGTTTTTGATGTTTTGTTGGTCGACTTCGGGGACGTTAAGGGTAAGGGAAAGGTTTTCCAAGTTCCGGACCTGCTCAAGTTCCCCTTGTAACTCCAGTATCTTCTGTTCCAAATGCAAAACCAAGTCATTCCGTGTCGGAGTGCTTCGACCATCTGAAGTTTCAACATTTTTTTCATGCGTAGCATTGTCTTTCCTGATATTGCTTGTATCATCCATTCTGGATTTTCCTTTGCTTTTAGGATCGTTCGGAGGAGGAGGAGGTGGAGGAACTCTTGATCTGGTATGATATGCTGATGATGACAGCATGCACGAACCAACCTTAGGGGATGGGAATAAACAAATAAAGAAATGAAAAAAACAAAAAGGTAAACAAGTCAGTAAGGAATATTAAAAGGATGTTTCCGGTATTTAAACACATATTGCAGAATTATAAATTTGCGTCCTAATTTGGGGATCTCATTGTGCCTGAGGTAGGCCTAAGCGACATATAAATTTAGAGAAAACCGATGCCAATAATGTCGTGCCTCCTTTTTCTCGTGAAATCGGGTTCATGACATTTGGAGGGACAACTCGTTCCTTTTGGGAACTGGGTTTTGAAGAGTCTCCACCTAATGATTTATGGTGCATTAGGACACCTTACAGGGTTCAATTATAACTAAACTTGGATAACAAGAGATAGGGTAAGGGTTTCGAAGTTATCCTAAGGGGAAGGTGTTAGGCACCTCTGAGGATCCACTTAGTGTGGTTACCGGCCAAACAGGTATTGTGAATTTGGGGTACAATTAACATGTAAGCAGATAAGGCTCAAGTAAGAGGGGATTTCAATTCATAATGGTTTGAAAGTAAACAAATCTGAAAGAACAATCAAAGAGCTGATTTTAAAAATAAGGAGTTACAATGCTAAAAAAAGAGTAAAGATTGAATAAAAGGGGGGGGGGGTCCTAGGTTTATTAAAAATATGGATCACCCCACACAATGTCCGGTAATCACTCCTCAATGAGGGGCTATACATGACATTACCGCGTGGTCATCATATCCATATCTACCCTTCCCACCCCGTTGAGGTATTAAAGCGCGGATTGATCTCGATTACTTATTGCATGCTATTATCCGTCCCATTCTTATCAGTCCCGGAGGCACTTAGGACTACTAATCCTAAAGGGAGGGATATTAGGCTTATTTGAGGTTTCAAAGGTAAAAATTCTAAGGCGACATACAAAACATATAGAAACTGCACATTAAAGGGGAAACACATAAGCATATAAGGCTCAAGTATACCTCCTCAAACAAAAGCACATAAAATAGCACGACTTGCACATACTTCTGTAGGTCTGATTTAAAGCACATAAAGACGAGGGAAGTTAATTGTTGAGGCAGCTTAGTTTATTACATAACTCAGATAAGAAGTCCGAATCAGGCCTGCCTGCTGGTTGTAGCAATTAATGAAGCGGATTTAATTTTACAATTATTATCCTAAGGCTTGCCTGAGTGCTTGGATGGAGTCCTATAGGCATGATGTCTATTCAATTCAGAAAGGGATGAGACAGGAAAACTTGAAATGGATTGTCTGAAATCCTATAGGCATGCTTGCTAAACCTTGTTAAGTAAGGGGATTAGATTATTAAAAGAAGTTCAGAAGGGACAAAAATAAATTAGACTAGTTACAGGTCCTGCAGGTGATAGTATCTACGATTACTAATTTTTAATCCCTGTGAACAGGATATCTAATATTGAATGGGAATGAAATGAGTCGGATTTTATTTAAGAATCCATGCAGGCATGATTTCTATATGTTACTGATTTCAAAATTACGAATGTGATACTTATTTAGCCATTTAGAACCTAAAGCATGATATCTAAGTGGCATGCAGAATTCGAATACGACCTATAGACAGATTATCTAGGTGTGGAACTGAACGAACGAGATTTAGTATAATCCTAGTGACATGATTTCTATTGTAATTTGAAAGTGCAGAGTTAAAGAAGTCCTATAGACATGATTTCTAATGCAGTTTGAATGTGCAGAATTAAAAGAAATTCTATAGGCATATTTTCTAATGCAGTTTGCAAGTGCAGAACTAAAAGAAATCCTATAGGCATATTTTCTAATGCAGTTTGCAAGTGCAAAATTAAAAGAAGTCCTATAGGCATATTTTCTACCCTTGCATGCATAATTACCCAACCCTTTTTCACTAGCCAGCCCCAAATGTTCATTACAAATTATTACAAACCAGGAATAATAAATTACATCAGAAAAGTACAAAGAAAATTACAACCAGAGGAAGCCTGATTCTTGACTTCCTCTCTGAGTTATGAGATAAACCAACTCAAAGACCATTGATCCAAAGCCTTTCTCAGACTTGAGTGTGTTAGAGTTCCCTAAGGGCCTCAATAGGACTCCGGGCAGTGCTGACACCCAAGTTTCATAACCAGAATAGGGACAAGTGCAGTGTGGAAGTGCCAACCCTCATGTGTCCAAGTTCAGAGGGAGCTCATGGGTCCCAAGGCAAGGCTCACACGAGGAGGGCCGGGGGGGGGGGGAGGGGAAGGAACTTAAGTACTAAGAAGATAGTGCAAGTACAGAAACAGAGGAATAAAGGAGAGGGGTAAAGGGTGGCGAGGAACCGTTACAGAGTTGACAACTTCATACAAAGGGGTTCAGGGGCTTGGGATTTGCACAAGAAACCATGCATTTAGCATGATCAATTCTTAGCATGCACAGCAACATGGGTGCTTCATGCCTGTAAATCAACTAGAAACACACAACATATAATGGTGACATAAGTAAATGATCCTAGGAGAGCCAAGTTTGAGTCAGTTCAGCAATATTTCGATTGTCATCCCCCAAACAACCCATAAGCATCAAAACAGATTGGGGTAGGGATTTAGGATTCATACTGCACCAATTTCAGAACAAGGGAAAAGAAAGTTACAGCATGATAAATAAAGATATTGAAAAGATACCAAGCATCAGTCAGGACTAGATTGCAAAAACATTAAGTAACCAAGTGTTTTTGATGCTGAAAACTTAATGGAACATTTACCAGTTTAAAGAAGCAAAATGTAGTAAAGAAAAGCTGCAGGACTCGAAATATAGCTTTGGCTTTCAAACAGGTCACAGTGCAAGTTAGTAAAGCAAGGAGAGGTGTGTTTTTAGTGTAATCAAAAGTTTCGGGTCTTTTTGTGCCAAGAGAGAGCTAGCTACTTATAGTTTTGAAAACAGGTAGAAAATAGCAGAATCATAGTTTAGCAGTAATTTGGAACATGTGCTTAATTGTAATAAAATCAGCATAAGTTTACTTTCCTTTAATTAAGGAGTTAACTTTAAACGGTAATATGCCAAAACTAAAGTAAGGAAAAAAATCACACAAGACTTGAATATAATAAATAAGGAAATATTTTTCAGTATAGTACAAGTACACAATATGTAATAGAGACTAGTTCATCAGATTCATTAAACAAGGAAAGGTCGCCGTTAAGAGATCAAATACCCATGTAACCAAGGTAGGAATTAATCAAATTAGTAGAAAGGTAGGATCAGAGGTTCACAGGAAAGTGTTCGAATTAGACCAAGAAACAGCGAAATCAGTAAGGGAAACACGGAAAGAATCAATTATTAACATACAAGTGCAATCAGAATTTCACAAGGGATGGTTTGAAATCAGTCCAAAATTGAAGGTCATTTAAGAGGGGAATTCAAGCATATAAATAGAGTGCATAAAATTAGGCCATACGAGGCCAAACTATGGCAAAGAAGAAGCAACATTGCAATAACAATCCACATAGTTCAGTAGACAGTTGAACTATCGAAACATGGTATCACATAAGTCGAATTCATTAACTTATAACAGAGAGAAGAGAGAAGGTATCGAAGATGCAAAGGGTTAAGTAAAAAGGCCCTTCTGAAAAAAGTATAGTCGATTGTCAATGATCAGTAAGGAAATCAAAAATCACATAAAGAAACAAATTTGTGAAACAAAAAGGTTTCAAAATCCAGTCAAAAGCAACTTCAAACAGATGAGTTGCACAAGCAGCTCAAGAAGTCTTCGAAATAGGCCCCCAAAGAAATACGGTTTTGAAAACCAATCGAATCAAAAGATGACGAACAAGTAAATCCACAACAAATAGTCTCAGAAACTCGAATGAACCCAAAACTTCGGGTTTTTTTAACACAATCGAAGTCTGGGATGAAAAACAGATAATCAAACAATATTAACAAAAAATAGATTCAGAAACCTCAAAAGCAAATTAAGCTTTTAACACGCAAAACTCCAGTAGAAGAACGACATAAGGAACATAGTAGAACATGTCAAAATCAGAGAAAGCTTCGAGAATTACTTAGCAAGAACCCTAATCGGAAAAGATAAAGGGTTTTGAAGGTAGAGCTTTTAGGAGAAACTTTTTTTTTAAAACGTTTAGAAGTTTGGAGCAACACAGATCTAAAATAATCTAAAAGAAATCGGAAGAACCTTGAAGTAGGGTTTCAGAAGAAAACCCAAATGTGACGAAAAGGCTTTGAAAAAACCATCGATCTAAGTAGGAGCAGTCAAGAATCAGACTCGAATAGCCATGGCTGGCCAGAGAAAAGGTCAGAAAGACGACCGGAAAACAGTCATAAAACTGAAAAACGACCAAGGTCTGGACCAAACTTTCCAGGATCTAGCTTGAAAACCAGGATAACAGACATTAGAAGCTATAGGGAGGTGGCATACAGGGCCCTCTTGGATGGCCTTGGAAGCCATGGATTTGGGAGATTTCAAGGGTTGGAGTTTGATGGCGGCGGTGGTTTGAGAGGGTTTGAGAGAGAAAGGATTCAGAGGCGCGGAGTGTGTGTGAATGATAGGGTTAGGGTAGTTGAGATTAAAAAAGGTAAGGGCCGATATTGCTGTTGATCATTAAGATCAAGCGCTAGGATTAGGTAGGGGATCCGGTGTGTGCGTCAACGCATCCCCTCTTTACTTCGGGCGGTTAGAAGATGGGGTTTGGGTCAGATTAATTTGGAATTGGGGTCGGGGGTAATTGGGCCTCAGATTGGGTTTAAATGGGGTGCCAAATCAGGCTAAAATTGAAATGAAAAATGGGCTAACATTTAAATAGCCACTTTTCCCTATTTGATTTATAAAAAATAGTAAAATAATTTCTGAAAAAAAATTAAAGGTACTAAAATGACTAATAGTACCTAATTATCAAATTAAAAATGCTGGACTTAATTTTTATAGACATAAATGCAATTAAATCTAAAAGAGGCTAATATTGCAATTATATGCAATTTAGCTTTAAAAATACTAAATAAATTTGTAAAAATATGTAAAAATTATATTAGCCACATTCTAACATAAATATGAAAATCCAATAAATGAATCACCAAAAATGATATAATTATTGGGTTTTTCTGGATAAAATAGGGCAATAAATTGATTTAAAAATCCTTAAAAATTAAGAAAAAATAGTAAAACATTTAAGCATACTTATATAGGCCTGCTCATGCTATTTTGAAAGTAGTTTGCATGTTTAAAAATATATAGGGAATTATTGGGTATCAACAAATAACTGCGTCGTTTCATTAATATGATAAATAAACCAAATCTCAACAACAACAATTTAAAGAGTCACCAATGGCATTCGCCTTATTACAATCAAAGCCTAAAGCGAGTCTAGAAAGCAAGTAAAACATAATTCCTAAGCTATATGGTCCCAGAGGGACCTTCTCCATGCTTGGCCTTTTTTGTTCCATCGATCAAGTTCCCCAAGTCGCGCCTGTCCAGCAGCAGATACGCCTTTGCTAGGAGCCCTCCTTCATTGCCATCCATGTTTTGACAGCCTGCAACCCTGTTTCTCATCTTCCCTTCAAGCTCCATCAACCCCTGCTCTAAATACTCCAACTTCTCTGTTGATTTAGTAGCGATTCCTCTCCATTCATTGATTGCTTCCATGTCTACTTTGTGCTGTTCCAAATGTCTGGCCTCAGATTCAAAAATCCTTTTTTGTAACATCCTATAGTTGACTTGTGCCTCGGCTTCGTCGTCTATGACCCTATTTCCCAAATCAATCCCCGACTTGACTTCTTCTGCTATGTCATCGACCAACCATGATGGGTAGAAACACACGTGGCCAGCATGGTACCGATCTGGCTCGATGGTATCCTTTTCCACAATGACTTTTAGATGCCACATGTGTTGTGCCTCGTACTTGAATGGAATAGCATCACCTTGGAAATCTGCTTTGTAGTGAACCATCTTGGAAACTCGGGGTATAACTTGTTTCCTCCCAGCTTGCCTCATGACTCTGATAGGAGCATAAGGATAGATACCACTTAATCCAATTAGCACTAGATGAGGAACATCTCTTGACTTGATGATGAATTCGCTAGTAGGGAACCATTTGAACATCCAATGGACCTTGTCGTCAGTCAAATTGCTAAATAAGTGTACCCAGCCCACAGCGTTTCCTGGTTGTGCAAACCTATCCGGGATGAAAATCATTCTTTTCGGGTGGTGAAAAGCTATGTGGTCATTCCATGGCCGACGCGGAAATTCTTGCCGGTATTGTCCCCTTTGAAGATGTTCCAACAGCCATATTTGTAGTGGCAAATTACAACCCTCAAAATGCCTATATCCTTTCTAGAAGCGGTCCAAAGCTCGGTATATCTCTGCTACGATCATTGGGACAATAGTGTAGGTCTGTTCCTCAATTCCTTCCATTAGGGTCTCGGTAGCCATAGCTAAACGAGTGTGGATCCTTTCCCCTTGCATTGGGAATACCAGCATCCCCAGAAAATAGATAATGAACATAAAAACCCGACAGTGAGTCCAACCCAAAGAAGTAATGGCAAACTCATCATGGTAAAGGCAGTAGGATTTGATGTGCCTATAACGTTCGTAAAGGAAGTCGAAGGGTATATAAGACTTTTTCAGGCAGACTAACTCATCATTCCTTCTAAAACCCATCATTTTCAAAAACCCTCGAGAAGTGCGGTTTTTTGGTACAAGTAGACCAGGGCTATCCCAGGGAAGTCCAGCAAAGCCCCCTATTTCCTCTAGAAGGATAGTCATTTCTATATCACCGAAACGGAAAACAACCCTCTTTTTATCCCAGAACATAGTAGCGACCTCGATCAGAATGTCTAGCAAAGAAGGTAAATTCCCAAGAACTCTTTTCACATGGTTTTTGTCACTTGGTGCGAGATTTTCCCACCAATCCAGCAGCAAAGGTGGGATATTCCGAACCATGCCGAACCTGGGGACCTCATGCCTCATTTCTGCAAAACAAGTAGAGTTAGCCCTTTCCCCCTCCAGATTTGGCTATTTACACGTTAATAATCAACATATTGGCATGTTTTCTCCAAATAATGCACAGATCGTGATTGTGTCCATTGGGATTATGGAAATCCCGGCGGACTTTGGATAAGGCTTGTCTTAGCGAGTTATTGCGCGCATAGCGTTCTAACTCATGCTAGGTTTTGACATGATGCATGCACAGTTGATTTTAGAATGGGGTTTCTAGAAGAGTCTAGGCTGGTTCCCTCAAGCAGACAACTTGAGAGGGAAAGGCACGGAACCGTCGATTGCACTATTGATCGACTAGTTTTACCACAAATAAGCCTTTCCAAATTTAAAAGGTGGTTTAGGAAGAGCGCGGACACTCATCAAGTGCCACTATGGTATTAATACGCACGAGTGGAATATGATGTGGAGCATGCTTTATTCAAAGATAAAATAACACGTTGTCAAGTATTTTTGCATGTTGAAAGCAGTAAATACAGTATTGAATAAAATGTAAAGATATAAAAGAAAGGAAAACAAGGAAGAAGTTAGTACGCACAATGTGGAAATTATAATAGAGAAGATAAGGGAGTGAGGGTGGGGAGAGACATGATGTAGCAATTCTTAAAAAAATGTCTAAAGGAAAGTGCATGTTGTGACCAAATTAAGTAGAGATTTGCATGTGAATTCAAATAGAAGGAAAAACGGGGAAAAGGGTGTACATGTAGCGATAAAAGGGAAACGGGAGCGGGATATTCATGTAACAACAATAAAGACATGTTTACCAGAGAAGACTAATTCATACAGACCAAGTTCACTTATCGTAAGAGCCTAAAATCCCCAGCAGAGTCGCCATGCTGTCGCGCCCCTTTTTCTCGCGAAATCGGGTTTCGAAATGTGACAACTCTTTTAAAGGAAGGTATTAAAAGAGAAGAGTTGCCACCTAACGGATTAAAGTGCGTTAGGGCACCTATTTGTAAATGACTCTGTTTTAACTAGTCCGTGCCACCAAATATCGGGTAAGGGCTCAAATTACCTTGAGGAGAAGGTGTTAGGCACTCCTCGAGGTCCACAACGGTGGGTCCCTGCCGAACTCAATCATATGAATTAGTCTAGGAGATCAAGCACATGAAAAATAAGGAATTTGGGAAGTTTATTATTAAACACAAATAATTGATGAAAGACAAGATGAGGTGGGGGTGGGGGGAGGGGGGGGTCCTAAGTTTTTTAGCCTAAAGGATCACCCCGTGCAACATAAATACTATTTCGTAACTCCCTCAAGGTGGGGTGTTACTCATATTATTCAGCGGGCATAGACTATCATCTCCTTCTATCCAATTACTATCTTTAAGTTGTTTACCTAAATGCACTAGTCAATTCTAAGTCGTACCTTACGCGTGCACTATCCGGCCCATGCCTATGGCCCAGGAGGCATTTGGACCTCTATCTCAGGGTGGTTCTAAACTTTAACTTAGGCTGCTCAAAAATGAAAAATACTAGGCGACATACAAAAAATATTTTTGAACTTTCACATATAAGCAAATAAGGGCTCAAGTTGGCCTCCGCAACAAATGCACGCGAAACCTGATTAGCAAGGACAATTGCAGATTTTAGCAAGTTGAAGTTGCAGAAACCTATAGGCAGGATCTCTATGTGATTCTAGATTTAATGAGCGAGCATTGTACCTATACAATCTCTGAAACCTACGTAATTGCCTACTGATTATAGGTATAAGATATTAAAACCTATAGGCATGATATCTAGGCATTTTATGCAGTAACTAATAATGGTAATCGCAAGATTATGTTAAGAATTGGTTGATTGAGTCCTATACGCATGGTTCCTAGTGACAATAATTAACACAACATTGAAGAGTATTAAAGAAACGAGAGGACAATTAATTAAACTGATTCAGACCCTATAGGCAGTTTTATAATTAAACTGATTTTTAGATCCTATGGGCATGATTTCTATAATTAAAACTGATTTTAGATCCTATAGGCATGATTTCTATAATTAAAACTGATTTTAGATCCTATGGGCACGATTTCTATAATTAGAACTGATTTTAGATCATATGGGCATGATTTTTATAATTAAAACTGATTTTAGATCCTATAGGCATGATTTCTAACAAGCAGGCATAGAACATATTTGAACCAAATGAAGAATCTATAGGCAGGATTTCTACAATGACTGGAAAGTAACACGTTTTGAGCAAAGATAAAATACCTATATGCATGATTTCTAACACATGATAGCTGAACATGTTTGAACATAATAGCATATTTTAACTAAGTAATGAACCTATAGGCAGGATCTCTACCCATTTCAGTGCAAGTATAAGATGAAAGCCCCTTCCCCAATTTCACTAATACCCCAAAATGTTATTACAAGAATTATTATAGACCCAGGATGAATAGAATAAATAACAAAGTAGAATAGATATAGGGAGCCTACAGTAGGGCCAAAGGTACACCTGGCTAGGCCAAGCCTTCATTCTCACAGTTCACAACAACCCCAAAATTACATGTTCATGGATATAAGGCAGCCAGGACTTGAGGGATTCCCCAGTGGTCTTAAAACAGAGTTGAGCATATAGAACCAAGACCCCAGTGTGTCAGAGTTCCCAAGGGCTTCATGAACCCAGGGCAGTGCTCAAACTAGGGAGGTTAGCAGAGATAATTCAAATGAGAAACTAAGGACCAAGCCCTAGTGTGTTAGAATGGCCTCAATTGGACCCCGAGCAGTGCTAACACTAGGGAAGCCAATAACAGAACCTAGATAGCTTTGGCTTTCAGCCGGCTAAGAATAGGGATTTAGAATGTCAATGTAACAAGTAAGGAGTGTAGATAGAGATCACTTAACTGAACATACAACACAAATAGTCAAGCAAGCCAGCAGGTACAGCAAGGTGCACATGGCAAAGTACCACATAAACGAACATCATATGGAACTAGGAGAAGAGACAGGTTTGCAAGCATACACAGGTTGCACTAGTGGACATCTAAAGGTCTAAATTAAACTTAGTCTAGTACCACACTAATCAACACTTGAACACAATAGAGGGATATACATGTTGATAACCACAGAAAGGAGAGCACAACCAAGACATACTAGGAAACATGTTATCACAAGAGTCCTAGAAAAATAGAGTTGGAAATCTAGTACAGCATGAAACGAGTTTGAAAGGGTCTTAAAACACTCCAATATACACAGGATTCATTGGAAGTTCATTTAAATAAAAGAGGTTCTCCTAGAGCTAAGGCATTATTTAAGTATAACATGCAAATCGGCATACAACCACAATACTGAAGTCCAAATTGACATCTTAAGATGCTATATGGGTATAGAACTAATCCTAGGAGATAAGAGATCACAGGATGCACATTATGGCATGACCAATAGACTATTCTCAGGCATCAATTAGCATAGAATGATATCAACGATGAACACCATCACAGTTGAACCAAAGTTCAGATACATGTGCAGAAAGTAGGAAAGAAATTAAACATTAGGAAGATTTAAACACTAACCAGTAGCAAGCTAAAATAATGCGGAGTGTAGAAGTAAAAAAACCCAAATCCCCGATGCTTCAGAGTTCACAAGAGCCTCGAGAATGGGCTTCGAGCAGTGCTTGCACCGGAGGAAATTATTCAATAGTTTCAAAGAGTTCGAAAGTAACAGTGAGTGAACGAGAGATTAGTGGGAAAATAGTAGTCAAAGTCTGGGGTCTCAAACCTCTTATGAGAGGGGTTTATATAGCAGAAATCAAACAAGTAAACATGGAAACAAATTATTAGAACACAAATAGGAAAGATATACTAGAACCAGTCAGAATCAATTTTAGGGTAAATAATACATGAAACAAGGGATTTTAATAAATTAACAGAGAATAAGAGAACATAATCACGCAAGTAACACTAAAAATAAAGGGATACAATAGAGAATAAGGAAAATATTATACAAAGATCAATTAGAGTCAGATTTAGGGCGAAATAAAGTAAAAATAAGGGAAAGGCGGTGGGTTAAACAAAATAAGGAAAAATATCAGTCAAATACAAAAAAGGGAAGAGTATCAATCGGAAATCAATAAAGAATAGAGGAAAATCTCAAACCCTAGTTGAGACTGACGCCTTGAATCAGACTAAAATACAAGGGATCGTTTAATATATCATGCATAGAGACGGAAGATCGTCCAGATCTTCACAGAATCAAGGTGAATCGGCCCATTCTTGAGAGGTAGTTCTTGCCAAAAATAGGGCAAGAACTAGATGATGCCAAAATCATACGTAGAATGATAGAGTATTACGAAATAGGTAAGTAAATCATGGATTGATTCCATGTTTGAACCGGAATCGGAGAAGATTAAGGGTGACGGCGGCTAGGGTTTCTCTAGAGAAGAAGAGAGAGTAGAGAGCATATGACGGAGGCGGGTAAAGGGGCAAATGGGTTAGGGTTTTGGGTGGAAGGGGGGTAATTAAAAGGGGTAGGTTAATTGTAGGCCGTTGATCTTAGAGATCAACGGCCAGGATTTTAAAACGGGACTGGGGCGGGTCGTGTAAATGGGTTACCAGTTGGGTTGAAAGTAAAGGGGTTTTGTTTTGGGCCTGGGTAATTGGGTTAGTGTATGGGGTAATTGGGCTGGGTTATTAGGTCCGAAATTGAGTAGGAATTTAGGCTAGTTTTTAAATACCCAATATTTAATAAATAAATAATTTATAAAAACAATTAATAAATAATAAAAATATCATTTTGTGCACTAAAATTATTTAAAATAATTACTTAACATTATAAAAATATAGAAAGTTATTTTCTGCATAAATAATGTAATTATACATGCATATGGGCCATTATTGGAAAAATATGCAATTAGCCTTAAACAATGCAAGATGTATTTATAACAAATACAATGAAAATATTTAAAGTCTCATGTTAGTATAAATGATAAATTAAGATGATTAAATCATCATAAAATAATTTGGAGGATAATTATTGGATATTTATATATAATAAAATGCAGGAATAAATTGGTTTAAAGTCTTTAAAAATTATGAAAAATATTTGTGTATGCATATATATATATATATATATATATATATATATATATATATATATATATATATATATATATATATATATGTCACGACCCTAAAACGGACCCGGTCGTGATGGCGCCTATCGTGAAATTAGGCTAGCCGACATAAACCCCAAAACCAATTCAACAATTGTAATAAGTTATTTAAAAGTCATTAATAAGCTAAAATGCCAAAATGTAAGGTAGAACAGAATAGTGCGGAAACAAAACACAAGCCGACATCGGGTGTCACCAATCATGAGCATCTACAACTCGTCTAGAAATATGGAAAGACAACATAGTCTAAAACAAAGCTAATACAAAGCGGAATAAAGATAGGAAGGAGAAGCACTGGGCTGCGAACGCCAAGCAACTACCTAGTCAACTCCGAAAGCCTGTTGGAAGACAACTCAACACTCGCTAGCATGACCCGAGACTCCTGGATCTGCACACAGGATGCAGGGAGTAATGTGAGTATGCCAACTCAGTAAGTAATAAAAGTAAAGGCAGCTGAGCAGTAAGAAAACACGCAAGCCACGTCATAATGCTAGAGCAAAACAGTATGAATCAAAACAATGCAGTAAAAATAGTAAAACTCGTAAAACGTCTCAGTTCAGTAAAACCATTTTTAAACACTTATCAATAGTTTAAAACGAGTGATGAAAGCGGTGAGTAAAAGTATAGAAACGTAAAATAGCCCCTCGGGCAAAATATGTACCATAACCGCCCCTCGGGCAAAATATCAACAGAACCAGCCCCTGGGGCTATCTCACAATCACTCGTAATCATCCCCTCGGGCAATAACATGAAACAACAACAACCCCTCGAGCAATATCACATCTCACACTGGGTACCCGCGCTCACTGGGGGTGTACAGACTCCGGAGGGGCTCCTACAGCCCAAGCGCTAACATAAGCCATCTCGTGGCATAACAAATCAGGCCCTCAGCCTCTCATATATCACAAATCAGTGTAATACGCTGCGGCACGCAGCCCGATCCCATAACATCCTCACAACACAGGCCCTCGGCCTCACTCAGTCAGAACTCACTCAAGCCCCTCGGGCAACAGTATAACATGATGCTCAGCCCAAAATATCATTTAAAATATTAAAACAGAGTAAATACGGCTGAGTTATGAAAACAGTAGAATGCAGCATGACTGAGTACAAGTATGAAGTCAAAATAGTGAGGAATAATAGTAAAAGCCCCTAAGGGTCCAAAACAGTCGGCACAAGGCCCAAACACGGCATTCAGCCCCAAACATAGGAATACTTTCCAAAATATAATAATAACAAACAGTTTCCAATTTAAATACGCGACTTAATAGTCGTACGGGATGGACCAAGTCACAATCCCCAACGGTGTACGACCCCACGCTAGTCATCTAGCATGTGCGTCACCTCAATATAGCATAACGATGTGAAATTCGGGGTTTCTACCCTCAAGACAACATATACAATCATTACTTACCTCAATCCGGTCCAAATTCTAGCCCGCGATGCCCTTGCCTCTCGTAGCGGCCTCCGAATGCTCCAAATCTATCCAAAACCAGAATATACTCATCAATATACGCTAAAGGAACAAAACCCACTCGAAAATAACCAATTTACACCAATAATTCCGAAATTGGCCAAACCCGACCCCCCGGCCCACATCTCGGATAACGATAAAAATCACAAAACTAAAATCCTTACACTCTCACGAGTTCATACATATCAAATACATCAAAATCCGACCACAAACGACCCCTCAAATCCTCAAATCAAAGTCTTAAATGTCGAGCCCTAATTCCCCAAATTTAGGCTTTGGATTCCACAAAATTCATGTTTAAACCAGTAAGAATCAACATAGGATCGAGTTTTAGGTTCAATAATCTTACCTCAAGGAAGTTCTCTTGAATTCCCTCTTCAATCTCCCCCAAGAAGCTCCAAAACCGACTCAAAAATGGTGAACTATGGCCAAAAACCGCAAAAATGGCCTTTTAAACATTCTGCCCAGCGATTTAAAATTCCTTAATCGCGATCGCGGAAAATTCCTCGCGATCGCGAAGCACAAAAGCTGACTGACCTCATTTAACCTTACGCGATCGCAATAAACCCCATGCGATTGCGGAGCTCTGCCTCTGCTAACTTACGCGATCGCGGTCCAACCCACGCGATCGCATAGAACAACCTCACAACCTCACACCAGCTCCTTCTCTCCTACGCGAATGCGACATTGACCACGCGTTCGCGAACAACAATCTCTCAACTAATCGCGATCGCATACTGACCTTCACGATCGCACTGAACAAATTCCACCTCTGCCTCACAAAGCCTACGCGATCGCGGACCCTTCTACGCGATCGCGATGAACAAATGTCTGCAACAAACCTGAAGGAAAATCTGCAACTTCTCAAACATGAATTTGATCCGTTCAACCACTTGAAACTCACCCGAGGCCCTCGGGACCTCAACCAAATATGACAACACGTCCCGTAACATCATTCAAACTTTTTCTAACCTTCGGAACACTCAAAAAACATCAAAACTTCAAATCAACCATGGATTCAAGCCTAAGAACTCCAAAAACTTCCGAATTCCGATTTTGATCAAAAAGTCTATCAAAACTCGTTCGAATCACCTGAAGTTTTGCACACACGTCACGAATGACACAACGTACCTACGCCAACTTCCGGAATTCTATTCCGACTCCTATATTAAAATCTCCCCTATCAACCGAAAAATGCCAAAATTCCAATTTCGCCAATTCAAGCCTAAATCTACTCCGGACCTCCAAAACCCATTCCGATCACGCTCCTAAGTCCCAAATCACCTCCCGAAGCTATCCTAATCATAAAAACCAAATTCCGAGATGATGGAAACTGGGACACCATTCCAGCGAACAATCTCACGGATATAGATCTCCGCCAGCTGCTCTGAAGAATAGGTAGTGCAAACAGGAATGAAGTGCGCGGACTTGGTCAGCTGATCCACAATTACCCAAATAGCATCGAACTTCTTTAAAGTCTGTGGGAGCCAAACTACAAAGTCCATAGTGATCCGCTCCCACTTCCACTTTGGAATATCCATCTGCTGAAGCAAGCCGCCCGGTCTCTGATGCTCATATTTCACCTGTTAACAATTGAGACACCGAGCTACAAATCCCACGATGTCTTTCTTCATCCTCCTCCACCAATAATGATGTCTCAGATCCTGGTACATATTCGCGGCACCCGAATGAATGGAATACCGCGAGCTATGGGCCTCCTCTAAGATCAACTCCCGAAGCCCATCCACATTGGGCATACATACTCGGCCCTGCATCCTCAACACCCCATAATCACCAATGGTCAAATCTCTGGAATCATCGTGCTGAACTCTGTCCCTAAGGACAAGAAAATGAGGATCATCATACTGGCGCTCTCTGATGCGATCAAACAAGGAAGACTTAGAAATCACACAAGCCAATACCCGATTGGGCTCCGAAATATCCAACCTCACAAATCGATTGGCCAAGGCCTGAACATCAACAGCAAGAGGTCTCTCCCATATAGGAATAAATTCAAGACTACCTATACTCACCGCCTTCCGGCTCAAAGCATCGGCCACTACATTGGCCTTCTCCGGATGGTACAAAATAGTAATATCATAGTCCTTTAGAAGCTCCAACTATCTCTGCTGCCTCAAATTGAGATCCTTCTGAACAAGTGCTGGAGGCTACGATGATCAGTAAACACCTTAGAAGACACACCATACAAATAATGCCTCCAAATCTTCAACGCGTGAACAATGGCAGCCAACTCTAAATTATGAACAGGGTAGTTCTTCCCATGGGTTTCAACTAACGAGAAGCATAAGCGATAACCCTACCCTCCTGCATCAACACACATCCAATACCTACTCTCGAAGCATCACAATACACTGTATATGAACTTGAAGCTGATGGCAAAACTAGCACTGGAGCCGTGGTCAAGGCAGTCTTGAGCTTCTGAAAGCTCGCCTCACACTCATCCGACCACTAGAATGGAGCACCCTTCTGAGTCAACTTGGTCAAGGGTGATGCAATAGATGAAAATCTCTGAACAAATCGACGGTAATAACCCGCCAATCGAAGAAAACTGCGAATCTCCGTGGCTGAGGATGGCCTGGGCCAACTCTGAACCGCCTTTATCTTCTTCGGATCAACCTGAATACCCTCACTGGACACTACGTGCCCCAAGAAAGCCACTGAACTGAGCCAAAACTCACATTTGAAGAACTTTGCATAAAGCTTCTCCTCCCTCAATCTCTGCAACACAACTCTCAAATGCTCCCCGTGCTCCTCCTGACTACGCGAGTATACCAAAATATCATCAATAAAAACAATAACGAACGAGTCGAGATAAAGCCAGAACACGCTGTTCATCAAATGCATGAACGCTGCTGGGGCATTGGTCAGCCCAAAGACATTACAAGGAACTCATACTGACCATATCGGGTCCTGAAAGCTGTCTTAAGAATATCTGAATCCCTGATCTTCAACTGGTGATACCCTGAACGGAGATCAATCTCGGAGAACACCCTCGCTCCCTGAAGCTGGTCAAACAAATCACCAATGCGAGGTAAAGGATACTTATTCTTAATTGTAACCTTGTTCAACTGCCTGTAATCAATGCACATCCTCATAGTGCCATCCTTCTTCTTCACGAACAGAACATGTGCACCCCACGGCGAAACACTAGGCCGAATAAACCCTTTATCAAGGAGTTCCTGAAGCTGCTCCTTCAACTCCTTCAGCTCCGCTGGTGCCATACGATACGGTGGAATGGAGATGGGCTGAGTGCCCGGCACCAGGTCAATAAAAAAATCAATATCCCTGTCCGGGGACATGCATGGCAGGCCTGCAGGAAACACATCGGGAAAATCCCTCAATACAGGAACAGAATCAATACTGGGAGTCTCTGCACTGACATCCCTCACAAAGGCTAAGTATGAAAGACAACCTTTTCCAACCATCCGTTGGGCCTTCAGAAATGAAATCACCCTACTGGGAACAAAATCAGTCGAACCTCGACACTCAATTCGTGGCACACCCGGTATCACCAATGTCACTGTCTTAGCATGACAGTCCAGAATAACACGGCACGGGGATAACCAATCCATGCCCAAAATCACATCGATATCCACCATACAAAGTAACAAAAGATCCACTCGGGTCTCTAGACTCCTAATGGTCACCACACACGACCGGTACACACGGTCCACAATGATAGTATCGCCCACCGGAGTAGATACATGAACAGATGAAACAAGAGATTCACGGGGCGTATCCAAATAACGGGCAAAATATGATGACACATATGAAAAAGTGGAGCCTGGATCAAATAACACAGAGCCAACTCTGTGGCAGACTGAGACAATAACTGTAATCACAGCATCTGAAGCAATAGCATCGGGTCTAGCTGGCAGTGCATAGAAACGGGCCTGACTGCCACCTGATCGACCTCCCCTCTTGGGCGACCCCTAGATGACTGTCCTCCACCCCTAGCTGGCTGGGCGGACGGTGAAGTTACTGGTGCTGAAATCGGTGGCTAACTCCTCTGCTGAGATGAACCCCCAAGACGAAGAGGACACTGCCTCCACATGTGCCCCAACTCTCCACACTCGTAACAACTCCTTGGTGCTGGAAACGGGGACTGAAGGGAACCCCTAGCACCAGAATGACTAGCAGATGCACCAGGCATAGAAGAGCCCTGAACTGATGGAGCACGGGACGAACTCTGGGCTGGAAGGGCACTAAGTGAGGAATAACCCTGCTGAGAACTGTGAGAACTATGGCCCGATGATGCCCCACGATAACCTGGGCGAGCTGATTGAGCATGCCTGAATGGGTGGCCTCTGCCGTGCTGAAACTGACCTCTCGAAGGAGCACCCCCAAAACCACCAGATCCCCGAGGACTCTTGGCCTCCCTCTCCTCTCGCTCATGGCGACGAACTGACTCAATGTCGCGAGCGATATCAATAACCTCCTCAAAAGTAGCACCTGACACCCTCTCCCTGGTCATGAGAATCCGAAGCTGATATGTGAGGCCATCTATGAACCTCCTGATCCTCTATGTATTCGTAGAAACCAACCAAATAGCATGACGAGCTAACTCTGAGAACCTCATCTCATACTGCATCACAGACATATCTCCCTATCACAACTGCTCGAACTGCCTGCGCAGCTCCTCCCTGTGGGACTGTGGCACATACTTCTCCAAAACGAGAACGGAGAACTGTTGCAAGGTAAGGGGCGCCACACCAACAGGCCTACGCCTCTCATAAGCCTCCCACCAAGTGAAGGCAGCTCCAGTAAACTGAAAAGTAGTAAAAGCGACCCCTCTGGTCTCCAGAATACTCACGGTGCGAAGAATCCTCTAACACATGTCCAAGAAACCCTGGGTATCCTCGCCTCTATACCACTGAAAGTCGGAGGCTGAAGTCTACCAAACCTCTCCAATCTGCGCTGCTTGTCCTCTGGCATAACCGGAGCTACATAACCCTGAGCAGCTGCCACCGGCTAGGCTGGTGGTGCCTCCGGTGTCTGCAATCCCTGAACAACTTGCTCGGGTGTACGGGCGGCGGGAGTCTGAGTGCCTCCCCCGGCCTGAGAAGTGGCTGCGGTAATAGAAACTGCGACCGCCTGAGCATGACCAGTGCACACGGTCAAGATCTGAGCCAAGGTCTCCTAAAGACCCGGAATGACAATAGGCAAAGCCGGTGCCTGAGCTGGTGCTGCTGGAGCGTCCACAACTGGGACCTGATCCTGAATTGGGGCTGCTGGTGGATCTGCAGGTGCTGCCCTAGCTGCTGTGTGGGATACACCCTTGCCCCTACCATGGCCTCGATCACGTCCTCGGCCTCTAGTGGCCCCAACTGGTGGTACTGGTGGTCGTCCATCCTGACCGGTAGCGCGTGCCCTCACCATTTGTGAGAGAATAGAATAACAAAAGTTTAGTACCAGAATCAACAGATTCGCACGACAGTAATTCAAGAATATGAAGTTTTCCTAAAGGTTCTGCAGCCTCCCAGGGATAAATACAGACGTCTCCGTACAGATCCGCGAGACTCTACTAAACCTGCTCATGACTCGTGAGACCTATGTAACCTAGGCTCTGATACCAACTTGTCACGACCCTAAAATGGACCCGGTCGTGATGGCGCCTATTGTGGAATTAGGCCAGCCGTCACAAACCCCAAAACCAATTCAACAATTATAATAAGTCATTTAAAAGTCATTAATAAGCTAAAATCCCAAAATGTAAGGTAGAATAGAACAGTGCGAAAACAAAACACAGCCCGACATCGGGGTGTCACCAGTCATGAGTATCTACAACTCGTCTAGAAATATGGAAAGACAACATAGTCTAAAACAAAGCTAATACAAAGCGGAATAAAGATAGGAAGGAGAAGCACTGGGCTGCGAACGCCAAGCAGCTACCTAGTCAACTCCGAAAGCCTGTTGGAAGACAACTCAACACTCGCTAGCGTGACCCGAGACTCCTGGATTTGCACACAGGGTGCAGGGAGTAATGTGAGTATGCCAACTCAGTAAGGTATGAAAGTAAAGGCAGCTGAGCAGTAAGAAAACACGCAAGCCCCCTCATAACGCTACAGCAAAACAGTATAAATCCAAACAATGCAGTAAAAACAATAAAACTCATAAAACATCTCAGTTCAATAAAACCATTTTTAACCACTTCTTAATAGTTTCAAACGAGTGACGAAAGCGGTGAGTAAAAGTATAGAAACGTAAAACAGCCCCTCGGGCAAAACATGTACCATAACCGCCCCTCGGGCAAAATATCAACAGAACCGGCCCCTCGGGCTATCTCACAATCACTCGTAATCAGCCCCTTGGGCAATAACATGAAACAACAATAGCCCCTCGGGCAATATCACATCTCACACTGGGTACTCGCGCTCACTGGGGGTGTACGACTCCGGAGGGGCTCCTACACCCCAAACGCTAACATAAGCCATCTCGTGGCATAATAAGTCAGGCCCTCGGCCTCTCATATATCACAAATCAGTGTAACACGCTGCGACGCGCAGCCCGATCCCATAACATTCTCATAACACAGGCCCTCGGCCTCACTCAGTCAGAACTCACTCAAGCCCCTCGGGCAACAGTATAACATGATGCTCAGCCCAAAATATCATTTAAAATATAAAAACAGAGTAAATACGGCTGAGTTATGAAAACAGTAGAATGCAGCACGACCGAGTACAAGTATAAAGTCAAAACAATGAGGAATAATAGTAAAAAGCCCGTAAGGGTCCAAAACAGTCGGCACAAGGCCCAAACATGGCATTCAGCCCCAAACATAGTAATACTTTCCAAAATATAATAATAACAAACAGTTTCCAATTTAAATACGCGACTTAATAGTCGTATATGATGGACCAAGTCACAATCTCCAACGGTGCACGACCCCACGCTCGTCATCTAGCGTGTGCGTCACCTCAATATAGCACAACAATGTGAAATCCGGGGTTTCATACCCTCAAGACAACATCTACAACCATTGAATTCCCTGTTCAATCTCTCCCAAGAAGCTCCAAAACCGACTCAAAAATGGTGAACTATGGCAAAAAATCGCAAAAATGGCCTTTTAAACATTCTGCCCTTTAAAATTCCTTAATCGCGATCGCGGAAAATGCCTCGCGATCGCGAAGCACAAAAGCTGACTGACCTCATTTAACCTTACGCGATCGTAATAAACCCCACGCGATCGCGGAGCTCTGCCTCTGCTAACTTACGCGATCGCGGTCCAACCCACGCGATCGCATAGAACAACCTCACAACCTCACACCAACTCCTTCTCTCCTACGCGAACGCGACATTGACCACGAGTTCGCGAACAACAATCTCTCAACCAATCGCGATTGCATACCGACCTTCGCGATCGCACTGAACAAATTCCACCTCTGCCCCACAAAGCCTACGCGATCGCGAACCCTTCTAAGCGATCGCGATCAACAAATGTCTGCAACAGACCTGAAGGAAAATCTACAACTTCTCAAACATGAATTTGATCCGTTCAACCACCTGAAACTCACCCGGGGCCCTCGGGACCTCAACCAAACATGCCAACACGTCCTATAACATCATTTAAACTTGTTCCAACCTTCGGAACACTCAAAACAACATCAAAACATCAAATCAACCATCGATTCAAGCCTAAGAACTCCAAAAACTTCCGAATTCCGATTTCGATCAAAAGGTCTATCAAACCTCGTCCGAATGACTTGAATTTTTGCGCACACGTCACAAATGACACAACGGACCTACTCCAACTTCCAGAATTCTATTCCGACCCCTATATTAAAATCTTCCCTATCAACTGGAAAACGCCAAAATTCCAATTTCGCCATTTCAAGCCTAAATCTACTCCGGACCTCCAAAACCCATTCCGATCACGCTCCTAAGTCCCAAATCACCTTCCGAAGCTATCCGAATCATAAAAATCAAATTCCGAGATTGTTTACCCAAAAGTCAACTTTCGGTTGACTTTTCCAACTAAAAGGCCAACTTAAGAGACTAAGTGTCTCATTTCTCTACAAAACCACTCCGAACCCAAACTAACCCACACAATGCGATGAAATACAGCTGAACAACATGTAAAGAAGCAGAAATAGGGGAAATGGAGCGGTAACTCATGAAACGACCGGTCGGGTCGTTACATCCTTCCCTCTTAAACAAATTTCCGTCCTCGAACGGGTCAAGAAACATACCTGAAGCCTCAAGTAGGTGAGGATATCTGCTCCGCATCTCCCGCTCGGTCTCCCAGGTAGCCTCCTCCACGGGCCGAACTCTCCACTGCACTTTCACTGAAGCTATATCCTTTGATCTCAACTTTCGAACCTGACGCTCCAAAATAGCTACTGGCTCCATATCATAGGTCAAATCACCCTCTAACTGAACCGTGCTGAAATCCTGAACATGAGATGGATCCCCGATATACTTCCGGAGCATAGAAACATGAAATACCGGATGCACGCTCGACAAGCTGGATGGCAACGCAAGCTCATAATCCACCTCCCCAATCCTCCGTAGCACCTCAAAAGGCCTATTGAATCGAGGACTCAATTTACTCTTCTTCCCAAATCTCATAACACCCTTCATGGGTGAAACCTTCAGTAGAACCTTCTCCCCAACCATATAGGACACATCACGAACCTTCCTGTCAGCATGACTCTTTTATCTTGACTGCGTTGTACGAAGCCTCTCCTTAATCACCTTCACCTTGTCCAAAGCATCCTGCACTAAGTCCGTACCCAAAAGTCTAGCCTCGCCTGGCTCAAAACAACCAACTAGAGATCTACACCGCCTCCCATATAAAGCCTCGTATGGAGCCATCTGAATACTCGACTGATAATTGTTGTTATAAGCAAACTCCGCGAGCGGTAGAAACTGATCCCATGAACCACCGAAATCTATCACACAAGAGCGCAACATGTCCTCCAAAATCTGAATAGTGCGCTCGGACTGCCTGTCCGTCTGAGGGTAAAAAGTTGTGCTCAACTCGACCTGAGTACCCAACTCTCTCTACACGGCCCTCCAAAACAGCAAAGTAAACAGAGTGCCTCTATCTGAAATGATGGAAACTGGGACACCATGCAAGCGAACAATCTCTCGGATATAGATCTCTGCCAGCCGCTCTGAAGAATAGGTAGTGCAAATAGGAATGAAGTGCGCGTACTTGGTCAGCCGATCCAATTACCCAAATAGCATTGAACTTCTTTAAAGTCCGTGGGAGCCCAACTACAAAGTCCATGGTGATCCGCTCCCACTTCCACTTTGGAATATCCATCTGCTAAAGCAAGCCGCCCGATCTCTGATGCTCATATTTCACCTGCTGACAATTGAGACACCGAGCTACAAATCCCACGATGTCTTTCTTCATCCTCCTCCACCAATAATGTTGTCTCAGATCCTGGTACATCTTTGCGGCACCCGGATGAATGGAATACCGCGAGCTATCACTACCAGAAACTGGACCTATGGGAACGGATATTGTCGCAATGGTTACATAACCGTTGCAATAGAGTCTCTACCACGGTACAACCGTTGCATAAGGGGTTTGGTGCTATTGAAACACTTTTGCCGTCAAACCATTGCATTAGTTTAAGAACCGTTGCAATATTGGTACTTTTTGCAACGATTTTAGTAACCGTTGCAATAGAGTAAACTGTGGCAACGGGTTTTTGGTAAAAATGCCAATTGGAACGATTATTAGTTCCCTCCCTATTTTCATAGTCCCGCGCAGAATTGTTCTGTTTTTATTTTTAATAATAATAATATTAATATCTTTAGGCCCACTTTTTTTCTCAAACCCAGGTAGCTTCAAAACATATCAAAATAAAGCTTTAACCTTCTCAAAACTAAATAACGCATAGCTCAAACACTTCTTCGTAGCTTCAATTCAGATGAAGAAAGCATTTGAAGAACACATCTCAAAATGCATATAGCTTCAAACACATCAAAGTAGGCTAAAACACTCTCAGGCCTGTGGAGGGCGTTGACCATCAAGAAGAGGTAGGTTATGAGAAAGAGCTTAGATCTAGGTTTCTCCTCCATGAAGATTTTGGGGGTTTCTTCTTTAATCATTACTTTCTTGTTGGGCTTATTAATTTCTTGTTGAGTTTGTTATTTTGCTTTTGATTTAAGCATGGAATCTAAATTGGGTATCTGTTTATCTAGGGCTATTGGGAGATTGTCGGGGAAAGAAGGGAAGATGAGATTTGCTATAAAGAATGCGACAAATACGAGGATTGTGATTGCGGATACAAAGATACATATATTGGGATCGTTTTCGAATATTAAGATCGCTAGGGATTCACATTGTAGCGTTATATTGGGCTCCCCTGCTGGTAAGGTTTATTCTAAGCTGTTACTGCCTGATTGAACAATATGTTATAATTTTTATTTTTAATTTATAGATTTGCAATGTTTAAGTGTATTGAAATATTGAGCTAATTGGAAAGTTTTTGCCGAGATATGTATTGCGACTGATTTTCTTGGTCAATAATTTTATGCAATCCTAATAGTGGAATATATGTTCTATTTGGTTTAGCTTGGCTTAATGAATTGGTTTGGGTCAAAAAAAAATTGGGATCTGTTAGGGTTTTTCTTATACTATAATTTCTTCCTTCTTCTTCTTGATTTTTTTCAATAAAATTGAACATTTTATACTAATTTCTGTTTACGTCTATACGAACCCATAAACTTGAACAACCTGGCTTCGCCCCTCTGGTAGACTTACCTAGGAGATCCGGTGGACTAATTGTGGTGTTCACAAGTTAGCATGTGTACCACCGTTATAAAAAATACATACATAAATAAATTAAGATTGTGCTTTCTAGAGAATAGGCAGTTTACAAAGAGAACAAGCCTATGACATTTCTTACATATTCATGGAATGCAGAAGTTAAAGTTGGTACCCTATTGGTTAGTTGATATTAGTTACTGAGTCCATGAAATATTTTTATTTGCCAACCTGGCTTTGTTATCATATGGAAAGAAAAGGAAGCAACAACATATCTTTTGTGTCTATTGACGGAAGGTGCTGAATGAGATGTAATTGCTTTGGTTACTTTTAGTATTTTTAAATGGTGACCTTATAATTTCCTATTTTTCTTTCTGGCAACTTGCTCACTTAAATATTTCAACTGTTTTTTCAACTTGGGCTTTGGACATTTGGCAGCTTGTAGTTGTTGCGCTTGTATTAACTTGAGGGAAGGTGTTAATGGGTCAAGCGCCTTAAGTTTAAGTGCTTAGGATAATAATTTGACATGGCACTGCAGGCACATCTCAGTTTCTTATAGAAGCATACAACAATTCCTTTTCAACTAGCTCCTTATCAAGTTATGACTTCGAGTTTTACAAGGAATGATAGCAGGAGAGTGACTTGTTGATTTTCTAGAAATGGAGGTATAAATACTTCTCTCTGTGTTGTTTTTTCCAACTAAAAACCATTACCTCCCCTTCTTTCTGGCTTGAGAGAGGCTGGAATGTCCAAGCGGTACCTTGTTCAACTAAGAACCATTACTTCCCCTTCTGGATTGATGATCTATGCACCTAAACTAGTTGGAAGAGGCAACCCATTAGTCTAGGTTTTGGCTTATCTGACGTTTGTTACATGTGCATACAAATACCCAGGCTAAACCTAGTTTTGGTCATATTTTTTTCATGTTACCTATCTAAACAGTATTTGTTCTGGTAACTATTTACTTTTAGTATATAAGGTTTCTACTTAGTTCTAATTTTTTTTGACATCATTGTCTTTTAAGCGGTGTATATCAGAATATATTGCGATAGGATTTAACCTTTTCCTTTTTGAGAATTTTCTTAATAAGTAAAATTCTTTTCTTTTCAAGAAATAGTTAATTTGAAGCTGATTTTACAAGATTTATTGAGTCTGCAAAGGCATCTGCTGGTAGAAGATTCTCTTATATTGTGTATTTAAGCATATCATATGTCTTATTGTTCTGACTTCTTGACTATGTTTAGTTGTATTTGGTAGTGCATTCATATAAGTTGAAGCCCACATGAGCAACAAATTGTTGAAAAGACAAGGCGGTAATATTAAAATTCAATATAAATGGTTGTGTTCTTTTCTCCTCTTTTACAGTATATTGTTTAGCACTCAATTATTATTATATGATAGTTTGCAGCTCTACTATTTTTATAGTTCAATTTTTTTTATTGTTGTGACTGTGCTTGCCTTAGCCGAAGGTCTTTTAGAAACAACCTCTTTACCTGCATAAGATAGGGGTAAGGTCTTCGGATACACTACCCTCCCCAGACCCCACATATGGGAATATAATGGGTATGTGGTTGTTGTTTTGTGGATAACTCTCTTTTAATGCTATTAATGCCACTTGAGATCCTTGCTTTATTTTTTAGGAGTGTAAGTCACACACATTCCTAAAAGAGAAACTTGAGCAATTCTCAAGCAGAAGTACATTTTGGCTGCTGTTAATGATTAGGAACTAGAGTTGCCTTTAGATTTAGCAACTCTATCAGGTGGCTTTGATCTCTAACTGATTGTAATGAGGAATACTTTGTTACAGGTTCTTTCCATGTCTATATAATTTCTAGAAGAATTTAGAATTCAACTACCTCTTTTTATTTACTCTAAGATGCCATCAAATCCTTTTATTGTTAATGTTCTACATTATATTTTGGCAGCAAAATTTATGCAAACTGGTATTTATGGATGGTCAACATTTGTATTTTTTGCTTCTTCTATCTTAGTGCTTATTTCTTCAGTGTAAGTAAAATGGACTCTTACTGGGTGTATCTTACTCTTTACCCTTTGTTAATTATTGGTGTATCTTAAAATATTTCCTTTTTCTTTTTTTTCCTTCCCTCAGAATACTTTTGTTCCTGTTGAATATGTAGGTGAAGCAAACGATCAAAGGAAAGATGAAAGCAGTGAAGACTTTATTTAAGAGTATTGATTTGGGATTGAGGCACCCTATCGGTCTATAATTGCTAGACAGACCCTATGTTCTAGGGAGTTTTTTTTAATTTCAAACTTTTTGAACTTATGTATGCTAACTTTTGAATTGTCAAACATTATTTATCTATTTTACATATGGAGAATTCTGTTTGATTTTAGATTATGATTTGTTGATGTATAGTTTTGTTTTATTATTTATATAAATTTTAGTGTATTATTATTTATTGTATATGTAAATATTTATATATAAATAGGTGTATATCATTGTTGCAATTAAGCCGTTGCAGTAGACCGCCATGCAATAGGCCATAAATATGTTTTAGAGGACAATGTAAGCCGTTGCACTAGGTTATTCAAACCGATGCAATAGCTATTGCTCGACTATAAGAAACCGTAGCAATAGAGAAAAACCGTTATAATAACATTACAAAATTGTAGCAATATCTTTAACTAGCCATTGCAATAGCTTATATGACTGTTGCATTAAAACTATGGTAACGGATTTAAACCGTTATAATAGAGCAAAAATATTCGTTGCCTCATGGGAGATAAATAACCGTTGCGGTAGATATGACTATAGCAACGGTTAAACTAACTGTTACAGGAACCGTTACCGTAGAGCTACTGGCACGCGATTTGGTGGAACGGTCTATAAACCGTTGCAATAGAGCTATGGTAACGGTTTAGGTAGCTATTGCATCGGTTTTCTCTGCGTTGCCATAGACCCATTTTGTGCTAGTGTATGGGCCTCCTCTAAGATCAACTCCCGAAGCCCATCCACATTGGGCACACATACTCGGCCCTGCATCCTCAACACCCCATCATCACCAATGGTCACATCTCTGGCATCATCGTGCTGAACTCTGTCCGTAAGGACAAGAAAATGAGGATCATCATATTGGCGCTCTCTGATACCATCAAACAAGGAAGACCGAAAAATCACACAAGCCAATACCCGACTGGGCTCCGAAATATTCAACCTCAAAAACCGATTGGCCAAGGCCTGAATATCAACAGTAAGGGGTCTCTCCCCAACAGGAATAAATGCAAGACTGCCCATACTCACCGACTTCCGGCTCAAAGCATAGGCCACTACATTGGCCTTCCCCGGATGGTACAAAATAGTAATATCATAGTCCTTTAGAAGCTCCAACCATCTCCGCTGCCTCAAATTGAGATCCTTCTGTTTGAACAAGTGCTGGAGGCTACGATGATCAGTAAACACCTCACAAGACACACCATACAAATAATGCCTCCAAATTTTCAACGCGTGAACAATGGCAGCCAACTCCAAATCATGAACAGGGTAGTTCTTCTCATGGGGCTTCAACTAACGAGAAGCATAAGCGATAACCCTACCCTCCTGCATCAACACACATCCAATACCCACTCTTGAAGCATCACAATACACTGTATATGAACCTAAAGCTGATGGCAAAACTAACACTGGAGTCGTGGTCAAGGCAGTCTTGAGCTTCTGAAAGCTCGCCTCACACTCATCCGATCACTGGAATGGAGCACCCTTCTGAGTCAACTTGGTCAAAGGTGATGCAATAGATGAAAATCCCTGAACAAACCGACGGTAATAACCCGCCAATCCAAGAAAACTGCGAATCTCTGTGGCTGAGGACGGCCTGGGCCAACTCTGAACTGCCTCTATCTTCTTCGGATCAACCTGAATACCCTCAATGGACACTACGTGCCCCAAGAAAGCCACTGAACTGAGCCAAAACTCATATTTAGAGAACTTTGCATAAAGCTTTCAATTATAGTATAATTTCTTCTCGACAAACTCTCATATATGCAACTTTTTACACCTTTTAGCAGAAGCTCACCTCATTTGATAGTTAATACACTTGATATTTTTCTAAACAATAGTTCATATCGCTTGCTCCAATATTAATTCGTTTAGTTATCTTCTGACAAGTTTGAATTTCCAGCATTACTCACTTAAACAATTAGTAATACTATACTTTTTTTTATTTATTACAGCTATTCCATCATGATCACTATATTAATAAAAGCTACTGCTATCACAAAATGTTCATGTTTTTACTTAACTGATAAGATTGTTATACAAATATTGAATTGCACTTTTGTTCTGTAAATCTGCTCATGTTCATGATTCACAGAAAATGTCTAAATAAAAGTATGTTGTATTCTTCCTACCCATTTCCATAAGTGTCTATATATCACAACAAATGTTTAAATAGTATGTTATATTCTTGCTTAGTTCTGAATAGTTCATATTTTTACTAATGTTTTAAGATATTGTCTATGTGAAATAACACAATAAATCATAATAGAAACCACGAAACCTATTACTATAATGTTATTTTCCATCGTCCTTCTAACCATCTCAGGTTCAGTCCAAATAGCGACCGAAATAGAATTATCAAAGCAATACGTACCTATTAGCAAGGTACCAAAATATTCATTCTATTGGGTTATGAAAGTCTTGGTTATTCGAAGGGGTACAATAATACAAAAACCAAAGGCATGGCGGTTTCTCAGAGCTCTTATATTAGTTTTTTTCCTTTTTGGTTAAACGACAAAATTTTATTGAGCATAAATTAAAAGGAGTTATTATAGCATGGAACTGATCTTATATTAGTTGATGAAGAGGTAATGCCATTTTACATTTGTCATCTATTATTTATTAATTTATATTGTCTTTTTTTATGACCTAAAATATTGGTTGTATCTATAATAGGGGATAAAGATCCAAGCAACACTCTTCAATGAACATGTAGAAAAGTGGAAGGACTTCATTGAAACAAAGAAGAATTACTATATTATCAATAGCTATCTAGATCGTGTCAATCCGAACTACACCTCGGTACACAAAGAAATGGGAATTGCTTTTACTACAACACTATCGTAAAGGAAATCCTTGAATGACAGAATAACCGAAGCGGATGGAAGGAACATACAGAGGAATATCGTCCACAAGTAAGTATTAGGTGAGATACACTTAATTATAAAATTTAACCTCATACAATCTTAAATAAGTATGCAAATCAAATGTATCTAATTACACTTTCATTGTTCATATTTGTATGTTCGGACGAATAATTTATTTGACGACGATTCCTAATGATAATTCACAAAAACTTATACTATATTCTTTCATGTATATTTAAACTTATTAAAAATTTAATTTTATTATTTGTGATATTAGTTTACGGTAACAAATATTACTAAACTGATATGCAATGCACGTACCGAAAAACTAGTATATATATAAAATAAAAACTTATAAAAGTTAAGAGCTTGGACCATATTTAGCCTAAGCACGAAAAATAAAAATAAAAAGTTAAGAGCTGCACCAAAATTGACTGTGCATATGATCATACCTAGTTCCGGACCACATATAGATTACGCTAATGGACAAACTTAATATCTATACTCGAATTTCATATTTTTGCTGTCATTTTTTCCCCTCGAGAAAACAGTTGCTAAGACTCTTGTTGCTTGTTCCGGTTCTTAGTGAATTTTGGTCTGAAGCTTCCTCTTGTTCATAGCCCAAGCTTTAATTAGTGTGGTTGTAAATAAACAAATAAAATGGGAAAATTATACAGTATAGTCGCTCCCAAAAATAATAGTCGACAAAGTATATACAACAAACAACAACATATCCAGTAAAATCCCACTAGTGAGGTCTGGGGAGAGTAGAGTGTACGCAGACCTTACCCTGCCTCGAAAAGGGCAGAGAGGATGTTTCCAGGAGACTCTCGGCTCAACAGGAAAAACAATAATATCAAAAGTATATATTTTTTGTATATTAATATATAATATACATACATACATATACATATACATACATATATATAATATTTGGCTAGCAGTTATATTAATGTTTGGTCGAACGACCAATATGTAACTCACTCTCGTAATATCTTACTCTGTCCAAGCCCAACAAATACAAGAGGCTGCTTTACGAAGTTTTTTGTTTTGAAGCCCATGTATAACAAAGCCACTCCTTGGGAGCATTATGGGTTTAATCGTATATACAGTGCACCCTCGTAAATATAAGGGGTTTTTTCGTTCCTATACAATATTTGAAACTTATTTACTAAAATTGTACTAATTTTTATATTACCCGCCCTAAACAATGATTACTTACAAATTATATACATTCCATCTTAAAAGGCCCCCAATCCATTATTAGTACCTTCAATCAAGAAATTTAATACACTATTTTCCTTTTTTCTCTCCTCTCTCCCCACTTCTCTCCGGAATATTAGGATCAAAGATACTCCCAACAGTCCACATTTTCCACAAAACAAATCAAATTTCAACCTAAAAGAATCCACTTTAAGTCGTCCAGTTGATGAGATATTGCATTGGCACAAGGATATTAGAAAGGAATTGAATGACATTACAGAAGCAGCTAGGGAATCGTCTGGGGATTTTTCTGATTTGTCCGTCTTCAATCTGTGATGACCCGATAGGTCATCTTATGATTTAAAACTAAATTTTGTGCTCCGAGGCCTTAAAACCTCTTTTTATCCCTCCTCGATATGTGTGCGAAGTCCGAAAGTGTATCCGAAAAGCTTTTATATTGAAAGTTGATAAAAATAAGGATTTTTATTTAACAACGTTATTTGAGTTGACTTCGGTCAATATTTTTGGTAAACGGACCCGGATTCGTATTTTGACAGTCCCAGTGGGTCCGTATCAAAATATGGGACCTGGGCATATGCCTGGAATCGGATTCAGAGGCTCCTAACTCGAGTTATGAATTTTTATTGAAAATTAAAAGTTTAAAAATTTAATGGTTTTTTAAAGAAATTATTAATATTTGATCTTGTTGCTATCGGGTCCGTATTTTAGTTTCGGAGCTCCGTACAGGTTCATTATAATATTTAAGACTTGTATGTGAAATTTGGTGAGAAACGGAGTTGGTTTGACATGATTCGGACGTCCTGTTGAGAAAATAGGAATTTCAAAGTGTTCTTGAGAATTTCATTTGATTTGGGGCTAAATTCATAGTTTTAAGTGTTATTTTGGCGATTTGATCGCGCGAGCAAATCGTATGATGTTTTAAGACTTGTGTGCATGTTGGCTTGGAGCCCCGAGGGGTCGGGTGAGTTTCGGATAGTCTACAGAGTGGTTTTTAGACTTAAAATCATAGGTGGTGCAAGTTTCATCTGGTGCTGGATTGCTGGCTTCGCAAATGCGAGCCTCGCTTTTGCGAAGGACACTTCGCATTTGCGAGCATGGGCGGGGACTAGGATTCTCGCATTTGCAAGGTTTCTGTAGCAATTGCGATGGTTCATGTTCGCAAATGCGAACAAGAGGTGTGGGGAGTTCGCATTTGCGATACTTTTCTCGCATTTGCGAGCTTCGCAAATGCGAAGCTCAGGTCGCAAATGCGACATCTGCAGCTGTGTAAAAGTGACTTAGACGAGATTTTTCATTTATTTTTCAAATTTTCAAAACCTAAAATACAAGAGGCGATTTTCCAAAGACCATTTCTTTCCCAAAACATTGGTAAGTGATTCTAAACTAGTTTCTTTCAATCCTTCACTTTATTTTACAAGATTTCAACTTAAAATCTAATGTTTTCATGGTTGAATTGGAGATTTTTGGGTAGAAATTAGGGATTTGCTAAATTGGCGATTTAGACCTCAAATTGAGGTCGGATTCCAAAACCAACTACATATCCAGGCTCGGGAGTGAATGGGTAATCGGATTTTTGGTCCAAATTTCGGGTTTGGACCAAGCGGGCCCGGGTGTTCACTTTTGTTGACTTTTTCAATAATGGCCTAAATTGAATTCTTATTGATCGTGGGTGATTCCTAAGGCTTATTTTGAAACGTTTGGTTGGTAATTTGCTAGATATTGTTGGTTCGGAGACGTGTTTGAAAGGCAAAGCTGTGATTGAGCTTTGAGTGGCCTTTGGAGCGAGGTAAGTGTTGTGTCTAACCTTGACTTGAGGGAATCAGGAACCCTCGGACTTTGTGTTATGTGAATTCCATGTGAGCGGCGTATATGCAAGGTGACGAGTGCTTATACGCCGCCGAATTATCTGTTCCCTAATTTACCGTTTTTCCTTAATTGTTTCCCTGCCTATCTTAACTGTTATGTGATCTAAATGCTTTCCATGCTTAACTGCTACCTGTTAATCAATATCATCTCCTGTCAATAATGTTAGCTCTCTTCATAGTTTCATGATTCCCTGCTATTTGCTTTAATTGACTTACTTGTACCTTCAAGTAGTAAATTTGTTGGATTGGTCTCGTTGTGTAGTACTAATTGTGTAGATTCTATAGTGAACAAGGTTTCCTTTTCTTGGTTCAGTTTGGTATTTATTTATCGTAAAGGGCTTGTAATTTATATTGTTGATTTGACTGTGTACATTGAGTGTTTGGTACTAATATGATGGGATCGGGCTGCACGCCGCAGTATGTGTAATAAGGGAGGATTGATATAGTGGAATAAGGGTGAATATGTTTATACGGTGGGATCGGGTTGCAGGCCGCAACAGGTGGAATAAGGGTGGATTGATATGGTGAAATAAGAGTGAATTATGATACAAATATTGATATATGGTGGGATCAGGTTGCGCACCGCAACAAACACATATTATTTACTGTTATTGATAATGTCACGGAGGAATAAGGGATGATTATATGTTGTCTGGTGGGATCGGGTTGCGCGCCGCAACAACCTATATGTTTTTATTTCTAGAGTTGCATTGTTTCTCAGTATTATTATTTGAACTGGTAAAGATTGATAATTCTGGACGACACTGGTGTATTTTCGAGGCTATGTTTATCAATTTTTGTTGGCTATTTAAATTCTGTTCAGTATTTCTATTATTCTGTCATTATTATATACTGCGTGCAGGTTATAGTGTAGGTGACCCGCCTTAGCCTCGTCACTACTTCGTCGAGGTTAGGCTCGATATTTACCAGTACATGGGGCCGGTTGTACTGATACTACACTCTGCATACTGTGCAGATTGTGGAGTCAGTCCCAGTGACGGTTATTAGCGTGGTAGGACACTATCAGAGACTTGAGGTACGACTGTTCAGCGCCCGCAACTCCTGGAGTCCCCATCCTCTTTTCTTTTTAGCTGTATAACTTCATTCAGACAACTTGTACTTATTTCAAACCTTTATGTGTATTACTTTAGAAGCTCGTGCACTTGTGACACCAAGTTCGGGAATTGTAATAGACGTTTGGCGGTTTTATCTTCCGCATTGTTATTTCAGTTATTCCAGTTATCTTTCGTTATTTAATTCAACTGTTAAAAATGGATAAATTGTTCTAACGTTGGCTTGCCTAGCAAGTGAAATATTAGGCGCAATCACGATCCCGACAGTGAAAATTCCGGATCGTGACACAACTAGAGGCTCCAATTTATATAAAAAGTTAACGAGAATTTGGGATGGATTTTAACAAGATCTAAAAGAGAATTTCTACTGAATCTAAACTTTATTGCATATTTTTTATTCAAACTAAACACATAAAATCTCTATCTCTAAGAACAATATATGGTACATCAACATACAAATTAAAAATAAATTTCGTACGAATTTAATGTAAATTTGAATTTTTCAACAACATACATACTAAAAATAAATTTCATACAACTAATTATATATTATACAACTTATCTACAACTTTCATACATTATTTCTACCCGGTTAAATACAAATACAATATAATACAACTTAAATATAATTTTTATACAATATGTCTTTTGCATATATTTTGTATCTGATTTTGTATATATTTTGTCTGTGGTATGTGCTTCTTCCTCTCTAAAATTCCAATTAAAACTTACTCTCTTAATACAATTTTGATACATATCAACAACTTTATGTAAAAAGATAGTATTTATAATTTAAATAAAATTTTATATAATGATTCATACATTATACAACTATTTTTCAACTTTCATACAACATTCAAATAAAAAAATATATACAACTACAACAGAATACAATTTACATACAATTATACTACAACTTTACTACAATTTCGTAAGTATATTGTATGTCATGTGTTCTTCTTCTTCTTCTTCTTCGAGTTTCAATCTGAAATGCAGCCAAAATCAAGTCTAATCTTCATGAAAACACCCTCAAAATTGAGACATAAACTCCAAACAATATTCTCAATTGTTTGCAACAACACCCAATCCAAATAAATAATAATTTTTGAAAACCCAAATACGATTTCAAAGCTTCAAAGCTTTTTAATGGCTATCAATGGTGAAGAGTCAAATACCTTCAAAATTTATTGATTGACAATCCATAGATGAATTCCATTAAAACTCTATACAACAAGAAAACATTAAAAAAAAAAAGAGAACAACAAATGAAGAAAAAATGGGGGAAAAAATAGGGGGGGGGGGGGGGGAAGTGTAAAGGGATAAGGAAATAACTGATATTCCTTATTCAATTCCTGATATAAAGGGATACTCATTTAAAACTTATTTGTATATAATTGGTAAATTGTATATGACCATGTAATTAAATTGAAACTTGAGTAGGGAGGATAATAAGGTTTTAAATAGTGTATAGGAAGGTAAAAATCCCTAAATATAATGTCCTGACGTGCATTTTCACACTAATCAAGTGAAATATGGGTTGGATTGTCATACGCATTCTTGATTACTTGACCAGAGATATATATGTTCGTTTTGGATTCAAACAATATGGATATTCACTAGAATCCAAGATGAGCCAAGTAGTAAGTAGAAATGGCATGGGGTAGCCACTATTTAAGGTGGTATTTATTTTTTATCCAGCAATTCTAATGTTGAGCAAAAATAGCCACTACCCTATTAAAATTAATATGAAAAGACATTTTTACCCTTTCTTCCCTTGCTTTTCTTCCCAAACCCTCGCTTCTCTCTCTGTGTGCCTTCTCCATAATTCAAAATGAATGTTTGTCTTCCTCACCATCGAGTAAATTTGATCTTTTGTTACACTGTTTGAGATCGTAACTCATTTGGTAGAGATCCAATTATCCAAAGGTTTGTAGTAATATATGGCAGTTCTAATTTCTAAATAATCCCAAAACGATTGACTCTAGGCAAAATATATCTTGTCAAAAAAGTTAACTACCATGTGTAGTAATATTACGTTATGTTACTTTGAAATTTATGTAACATGTTCTTTGCATCAAAAAACAAAGAACAGTTCTTTATCTCATTGCTTTCCCTCATGAGCCTTTGAAGTCCGAATGTTACCACCCAAATATACTTCTGTGTCACCAGTCCACACATTGCTTTCCTCATGCATTCTTCATGATAGCAGATAATGCTGGGATGTGTGGTAACAAGTTCAAAAGTTAAGGACACTTGGTCCTGAACTTAGGCTAAGAAGCCCAAAAGTTAAGGACAATAGGTCCTGAACTTAGGCTAAGAAGCCCAAAAGTTAAGGACAGACAGTCCTTAACTTACAGTTACAAGTTCAAAAGTTAAGGACAATAGGTCCTTAACTTTGATTTCCAAGTTCAAAAGTTAAGGACAGACAGCAGTTACAAGTTCAAAAGTTAAGGACATAGGTCCTTAACTTTGATTTCCAAGTTCAAAAGTTAAGGACAGACAGTCCTTAACTTACAGTTACACATTCAAAAGTTAAGGACAATAAGTCCTTAACTTTGACTTACAAGTTCAAAAGTTAAGGACGCTTGGTCTTGAAGTTTGATTTCCAAGTTCAAAAGTTAAGGACAGACAGTCCTTAACTTACAGTTACACATTCAAAAGTTAAGGACAAGCAGTCCTTAACTTACAGTTACAAGTTCAAAAGTTAAGGACAGTAAGTCCTTAACTTTGACTTGCAAGTTCAAAAGTTAAGGACATACAGTCCTTAACTTACAGTTACACGTTCAAAAGTTAAGGACATGCAAGTTCAAAAGTTAAGGACAATAGGTCCTTAACTTTGACTTACAAGTTCAAAAGTTAAGGACGCTTGGTCTTGAAGTTTGAGTTCCAAGTTCAAAAGTTAAGGACATGTAACCTTGAAGTCCTGAACTTAGAGTTCCAAGTTCAAAAGTTAAGGACATGTAGTCCTGAAGTCCTGAACTTAGAGTTACAGGTTAAAAAGTTAAGGACATGTAGTCTTGAAGTCCTGAACTTAGAGTTTCAAGTTCAAAAGTTAAGGACATGTAGTCCTGAAGTCCTGAAGTTAAGGACATGAGCAGAAGGGTATTTTCGTCCGGGCAGTTAAAGTTTATTAAACTAGTGGCTAAAGACTAAAGACATTTAAAACACTGGCTTTAAAATAAAGACATGAGCCGTCAGTGGCTATTTGTGCACATCGTAGTAACATAGTCTTAAATAAGGGTACATGACATATCAAATTAAAAAGATGTCACAACAATCTGCTAACACCAGAATGGAAATGGGCCCAGATAACTTTGGGCTTCATCAAATCATCCGAGATAGGCTTTGCCACTGACACTGCCGGAACGGGCCAAGTTCGAAGAGTCACCGGTTCATAGGGACCGGAGATTATTTGAAGTAATTTGACCCAAATGGACCAAAGCCCAACAGCCATGGCTAAGACTAGTGAAAATAGCATGGTCTAGCCAGTTTTCGGACTGGTAATTAAAAAATAGTGTGATGACCCAAAAGGTCATCTCGTGTTTTAGAACCCAATTCAGGGTTCCGAGGTCTTCAAAACCTCATTTTCTTTCTCCTCGATTTGCGTGCGCAGTCCGGACGCGGTTTCCGGAAAGCCATTATGTGAAAATTTGAGAAAATAGTAAGTATTGCCTTTAAAATTAATTTAAGTTGACTTCAGTCAACATTTTGAGTAAACGGACCAGGACTTGCGATTCGACGATCCCGGAGGGTCCGTAGGAAAATATGGGACTTGGGCGTATGCCCGGAATTGAATTCCGAGGTCCCTAGTCCGAGAAATAAAGTTTTGAAGAAAAATTGTTAAGCTGAAAATATAATGGTTTTTTAGAAATTTAATAATGCTTGATCTTGTTGGTATCGGGCCCGTATTTTGGTTCCGGAGCCCGGTACATGTTTACTATAGTATTTAAGCCATGTCTGTGAAATTTGGTAAGAAACGGAGTTTTTATGACGTGATTCGGACCCTCGGTTGTGAAAATAGAAACTTTAAGTGTTCTTGAGAATTTCATTGATTTTGATGCTAAATCCATGGTTTTAGATGTTATTTGGGCGATTTGATCACACGAGCAAGTCCGTATGATGTTGATAGACTTGTTTGCATATTTGGTTTGGAACCCCGAGGCTCGGGTGAGTTTCGGATAGGCCACAGGGTGTTTTGGACATAGAGATTTCTGCTGTTTTTGTTGTTGCAGGTGCACATGTGTATCCTTCTTCGCGTTCGCGAAGCAACTCCCGCGAACGCGAAGAGTAAATTTGTCTGAGGGAGAACTCATTCTACGCGAATGCGAGGCACAGGTCGCGAACGTGGAGCATTGGGGGCGTTACCCTTCGCGAACGCGACCTGGCTATCACGAACGCGAAGGCCATTTTGGCAGGGACCTGGGGGAGGGGAGAAAATACTCTACGCGAACACAGCAAGCGGCTCGCGAACGCGAAGGTCGGGGGGGTATACCTTCGCGAACGCGAAGGCCTTTCTGGCCAATGCTTCGCGAACGCGAACAAGGTCTGTCCAATGATTTTAAAATAGAACCTAAGTCGAGATTTGCTCAAAATTTCATATTTTCTTCCATAGAACTCGACCTTGGCTACGCCTAAATCTTGTTCTTTAAGGGTAGAAATTAGGGATTTTTGGAGAATTGGGAACTTTGCAAATTCGGAAATTTAGACCTTGATTTGGGGTCGGATTCCGAAACTAATTGCATAATTGGGCTCGTGGGTGAAAGGGTAATCGGGTTTTGGTTCGAACCTTGAGTTTTGACCAAGCGGGCCAGGGTCAAATTTTTTACTTTTCGAGGAATTATTGGAAAATCTATAATTGTGCATTAGAATTGGTTTCTTTGGCTTTAATTGATGTTAAGTTAATTATGAATAGATTCGGGCGGATTGGAAGTGGAAACTAAGGGAAAAGCGGTATTTGAGGCTTGAGTTTGGCCGTGGAATTGAGGTAATTGTTGTGGCTAACCTTAGCTTTAGGGATTAGGTGTTGTTGCCTTATTTGCTACTTGCTTAGTTGTTAAGTACGACATATAGGTGAGGTGACGAGTATCTATACGGTTTTGACGGGTCATAACATGTGAGTGAATCCTATACTTGCGACCGTTGTATTTTCTTTATTCGTAATGTATTGCTTAAACTGGTTATCATTCATGTTAAACAAGTCTTATCATGTTTGTTCTGGCTTTGGATATTGGTTGAGTATTGGCTCTAGTTGAGATTCACGTTGTGAAGTTAAGTGATGAAACAAAGTTGTTTAATTATGATGCCCTTGTCGGGTTGTTATTGTTTCTGTTGTTTGCATATGTGGTGAGGTTGAGTGTTAAAGCACGAAGGGTGATGCCGTGCACATTTCTATTATTCATATGGTGAGTTTGAGTGTTAAAGCACGAAGGGTGATGCCGTGCACGTATCTATTATTGATTATCTGGTGAGGCTGAGTGTTAAAGCACGAAGGGTGATGCCGTGCACTTTTCTATTATTCATATAGTGAGGTTGAGTGTTTAACCACGAAGGGTGATGTCGTGCACGTATCTATTATTGATTATCTGGTGAGGCTGAGTGTTAAAGCACGAAGGGTGATGCCGTGCACTTTTCTATTATTCATATAGTGAGGTTGAGTGTTAAAGCACGAAGGGTGATGCTGTGCACGTATCTATTATTGATTATCTGGTGAGGCTGAATGGTAAAGCACGAAGGGTGATGCCGTGCACGTTTCTATTATTGATTGCCTGGTGAGGATTGAGAGTAAAAGCACGAAGGATGATGCCGTGCATTTTCTGTTGCTGTGTTTATTTGTTATTATCGGTTCAGGGTGTTCTAGCTGTTTAAATTCCTTTACTGCTGTGCTTCTTTATTTTGGTACCTCCGTAGCATGTTGCCCCTTCCCGTTAATTTCTGCTTAGCTTCTATTAATTTTTATTCTGTTAGTATACTGTTTAACTGCACAGGCTTATATTATTATCGTGTCCTAGCGTCGTCACTACTAAGCCAAGGTTAGGCTTGGCACTTACCAGTACATGGGGTCGGTTGTACTGATACTGCACTCTGCACTTTCTGTGCAGATCCCGGTACAGGACCGTACTGATCAGAGTTTGGGTTGCTGCCTTCAGTCCACAGGATACCCAAGGTAGGTCTACCGGCGTTCGCAGACCCTGGAGTCCCCTTCCCTCAATTTAGATTCCTGTTTTCATTTATTTCGAAAAACAGATGTATTTTCCTTGAAACCAGTGTTTGTAAAAATTCTTAGACGTTCATGGATTGTGACACCAGATCTTTTGGGTAGTCTTGTATTAGAGTATTTAATCTGTTATAAAATTTCCGCATTCATATCTATTTAGTTTTATTATTGTTCTTGATTAATGGTTAACGTGTTAGAACTGTATCTGTTAGCTTACCTAGCATTCTCAGCATTAGGCGCCATCATGATCCCGATGGTGGGAAATCTGGATCGTGACAAGTTGGTATTAGAGCACTAGGTTGCCTAGGTCTCACAATTCACGAACAAGCTAGGTAGAGTCTGAGAGATCGGTACGGAGACGTCTGTGCTTATCCCCTAGAGGCTATAGAGTTTAGGAATAACTTCACATCTATTCTTCTCTGTCGTGCGATTTGATTTCTCGATGCTAATTGAACTTCTACTCTGTTCTTTCGCAGATGGCAAGAACACGTACCGCTTCATCAGCTGATCAGTAGCCCGAGCCCCTAGTGGCGGCTCCTATGAGGGGCAGAGGACGAGGCCGAGGCCGTGTTAGAGGCCGAGGCAGGGGCAGGGCTCATCCCAGAGCAGCAGCACCAGCGGCAGAGCCTCAGGTAGAGTTTGACGATGAGGTTCCGGCCCAGACCGTTCCAGCAGGGCCATCTCAGGTTCCAGAGGGGTTCATCGCTACCCCGATACTCCAGGATGCTCTGTCCGTCTAGTGGGCCTTATGGAGAGTTTCACTGAGGCAGACATACTTCCTGTAGCACCAGCCGTCTCTCGGGCTGGGGGAGAAGCACAGACTCCCGCTACTCACACTCCGGAGCAGATGGCTCCCCAGTTTTAAACTCCAGCTGCTCAGCCAGTTGGGGTAGTTCCGCCGGGTATTGTAGCACAGACGGTGATGGATCAGCATGTCTTCTGATGCTTTGTGGAGATTGGACTGGTTCACCAAGCTTTTCACTACTACCTATGGCGGTACATCTTCAGAGGATCCCCAGGATTATTTGGACAGTTGTCACGAGGTTCTACGGAACGTGGGGATAGTGGAGACCAATGGGGTCGACTTTGCTGCTTTTCGTCTATCAGGTTCCGCCAAGAAATGGTGGAGAGATTATTGTTTGGCTAGACCAGCTGGGTCACCAGCTCTCACTTGGGACCAGTTCTCGTAGCTATTTATCGAGAAGTTCCTTCCCGTTACTCAGAGAGAGGATTACCGTAGGCGGTTCGAGCATCTTCAGCAGGGTTCTATAACTGTTATTCAGTACGAGACGAGGTTTATTGATTTGGCTCGTCATGCTCTTCTTATACTCCCCACCGAGAGAGAGAGGGTGAGGAGGTTTATTGAGGGACTCACTCAGCCTATTAGATTGCAGATGGCTAAGGAGTCAGGGAGCGAGATTTCTTTTTAGGATGCGGCCAATGTGACCAGGCGAGTTGAGATGGTTCTAGATCAGGGGAGTGATCGGATAAAAGGCCTCGTCATTCTGGTAGGTTCGGTGGTGCCTCGTCTGGAGGCAGGGATTCTTTTGGTAGGGGTCATGCCTACGCCATTTCATTCAGCACTTCAGGCTTCTCACGGTGCTCCAGGTGGCTGTGGCCCTCATATGTAGTATTCTGATCAGCTACCCTACAGTGCATCACCAGCTCCTATCAGTGCACCTCTGCTCCAGAGTTTTCACGGTGGTTACTCAGGCCGTCAGGTTAGTTTTAGGTTCAGCAGTCTCAGCAGCCGAGGTCTTGTTATACTTGTGGCGATCCGAGGCATATTGCTAGATTTTGCCCTCGAGCATTAAGCAGTTCTCAGCATTAGGGTACTCGTGCCATGGTTCCGGCACCGGGTGTTCCACCGCCCGCTCAGCCAGCTAGAGGTAGGGGTCAGACGGCTAGAGGTGGAGGTCGAGGTGATAGAGGTGGAGGTCAGGCCGCTAGAGGTGGAGGCCAGCCAGCAGGAGGCCGTCTCAGGGATGTAGTTCAGAGTGATGGGGCCCAGCACCGATGTTATGCTATTCCAGCCAGGCCTGAGGCTGAGTCCGCCGATGTAGTTATCACAGGTACGGTTTCAGTTTGCAGTAGGGATGCTTCAGCTTTATTTGATCCACTCCTATGTGTCATCTTATTTTGCTCCAAATCTTGTTGTGCCTCGTGATTCTTTGAGTGCTCCCGTGTATGTGTCCATGCCAGTAGGGGATTCTATCATTGTAGATCGTGTCTATCGCTCGTGTGTTGTTATTATTGGGAGTCTTGAGACTAGTGTGGATCTCCTACTTCTCGACATGGGTGACTTCGATGTTATTTTGGGGATGGATTGGTTGTCGCCTTATCATGTTATATTGGACTGTCATGCCAAGACCGTGACCTTAGACTTTCCGGGGTTGCCTCGACTGGAGTGGAGAGGGACTCCTAGTCATTCTATCAGCAGGGTTATTTCTTATATGAATGCTCGGCGTATGGTCGAGAAGAGGTGTTTGGATTATTAGGCGTACGTTCGTGATTCTAGTGCTGAGGTTCCTTCTATGTATTATGTGCCAGTTGTTCGGGAGTTTCTAGAGGTATTTCCTGCAGACCTGCCGAGGATGCCACCCGACAGGGATATTGACTTTTGCATTGATTTGGCTCTGGGCACTCAGCCCATTTCTATTCCACCATATTGTATGGCCCCGCCAGAGTTAAAAAAATTGAAAGAATAGTTGCAAGATTTACTTGATAAGGGCTTTATTAGACTTAGTGTCTCGCCCTGGGGTGCGCCGGTGTTGTTTGTTAAGAAGAAGGATGGATCAATGAGGATGTGTACAGATTATTGGCAGTTGAACAAAGTCCCCATCAAGAACAAGTATCCATTACTGAGAATTGATGGTTTATTTGATCAGCTTCAGGGTGCCAAGGCGTTTTCGAAGATTGATTTGAGATTTGGCTACCATCAGTTGAGTATTAGGGCATCCGATGTCCCTAAGATAGTTTTTCGCACTCTGTACGGGTATTATGAGTTTCTAGTGATGTCATTCGGGTTGACAAATGCCCCAGCAGCATTTATGGATTTGATGAATCGGGTGTTCAAGCCCTATCTGGATTCCTTTGTGATTGTTTTCATTGATGATATTTTGATCTACTACCGCAGCCGAGAGGAGCACGAGCAGCATCTTAGGATTATTCTTCAGACTCTGAGAGACAACCAGTTATATGCTAAGTTTTCGAAATCTGAGTTTTGGTTGAGTTCAGTGGCCTTCTTGGGTCATGTTGTATCAGCAGAGGGTATTCAGGTGGATCCTAAGAAGATTGAGGCAGTCAAGGATTGGCCTAGACCCACACAGCTACAGAGATTCGGAGTTTCTTAGGTTTGGCAGGTTATTACCGTCGGTTTGAGGAGGGGTTTTCATCTATAGCAGCCCCGATGACTAGGTTGACTCCAGAAGGGTGCCCCGTTCAGGTGGTCGGACGATTGTGAGGCCAGCTTTCAGAAGCTCAAGACAGCTTTGACTACGGTGCCGCTGTTGGTGTTGCCCACGGGCTCAAGGCCCTATACAGTATATTGTGACGCATCTCGTATTGGACTTGGTGCAGTGTTGATGCAGAATGGCAAGGTTATTGCGTATGCTTCGCGGCAGTTGAAGATTCATGAAAAGAATTATCCAGTTCATGATTTGGATCTAGCAGCCATTGTTCATGCGCTGAATATTTGGAGGCATTATTTATATGGCGTGTCGTGTGAGGTGTTTACGGATCACAAGAGTTTGCAATACCTGTAAAGCAGAAGGAGCTAAATTTGAGGCAGAGGAGGTGGTTTGAGCTATTGAAAGACTATGACATCACCATCTTGTATCATCCCGGGAAGGCCAATGTAGTGGCTGATGCTTTGAGTAGGAAGTCAGCTAGTATGGGCAGCCTTGCGTATATTCCAGTCGGGGAGAGACCGCTTGCTTTGGATTTCCAGGCTTTGGCCAATCAGTTCGTTGTTGATACCCAATCTTTCCCTATATATTTTTCAATATGCAAAATACCTTCAAAATAACATATGCATGCATATATAAGTATGTCCAAATGTTTTATTATTTTTTTCTTAATTTTTAAGGATTTTTAAATCAATTCATTTCCCCATTTTTTATCCATAAAAAAAAACCCAATAGTGATTTCTAAAATTATTATTTTTTGGTAATTCATTTATTGGACTTTCACATTTATGCTGAAATATATCTAAGACAATTTTTGCAAATTTATTTAGTATTTTTAAAGCTAAATTGCATATAATTGCAATATTGGCCTCTTTTAGGATTTAATTGCATTAATATCCATGAAAATTAAGTCAAGTATTTTTAAATTAATAATTATATGCTATAAGTCATTTTAGTGCTTTTAATTTGGTTTCAGAAATTAATTTACTATTTTTTATAATTTTAAAAGGGGGAAAATGGCTATTTAGATAGCCCAATTTTATTTCAATTGTAGCCTAAATTGAATCCCAAATCAGACCCAATTCCCCCCGGCCCAAATTCGTTTAAACCCGACCCCTAACCCATTTAAATGACCCAACTCGGACTCCCCACCTAACCCCTTTAATCCTATCAACGGCTCCTATAAGCCCTTTCCTTTTTAACCCCAAACGACCCCTTACCCTACCTCATTTCTCACCAACCGCCGCCTCTGAATCCCTCTCTCTCTCAACTCTCTCTGAAACTTAACACGAACCCTAGCCGCCGCCATCAAACTACACCCTAATCCACACTAAACCCTGCCTAATCCATGACCTCCCATGGCCATTGGAGATGTGTGGTGGCCTCCCATGACTCTTGGGTGTTTGTTTCTTTGGTTTCATGGCCAGTCCTCGGAGGAATCTGGTCCAGTCCTCTTCGACTGCGGTTCATGGCTTTTCTCCGGTCATCCTGACCTTTCTCCCGCCAGCCATGGCCCGTTCGAGTCAGATCCTTGACTCTCCTTGTTAGATCGGTAACTTTCAAGGCCTTTCTCACCTTCTCTGGGTTTTTCGGAACCCTAATCTTTAAGATCCTTGGATTTTCTTTCAGATCTACTTTAGATCTGTACTTGCTGTGAATGACAAGTGTTTTTCTCGAAAGTTCTTCAACTTTTCTTTCAAAACAACTTTTGGCTAAGGTTTTCCTTTAAGTTTTTCAAAAGATCTCTTCTCCGATTTTTAATGTTGTTTGTGATTATGTTATGTTTTCCTCATGTTGTTCTTCTATCTGAGTCAGCATGTTGAAAACCCTAATTCCTTTGTGGGTCTCATTCGAGTTCTGAAGCTGTTTGACTAGATGTGTACTGGTTTGATTAAGTTCTTGTTTGACTTATTTGTTTACCATCTTTTAAACTCGATTATTGTTGAAAACCCTAGGTCTTTGGGTCTGAAATTGTTTGTTTGAATGCATACTTGACTCGATTGAAAGTTCTTGTTTCAGACTCTCTTTTCTTTATGTGACTTATCTGATTTTTACTATCTTTCAACTAGACTATGGCTGAAACCCTAATTTCTCAAAAGGGTTTCCTCACATGTTACTGTTAGACCTTTACTTGTTTTGACTCTCTTCTTCACTTTGGCTATACGTGTGAGCCCTGGCTATCTTACTTTGTTCACTACTGAATCCTATGCTTATTTCCGCTACTATTGTATGTTGTTTCTTTTGCCAATGTGCTTGGCCTCGCATGTCTGATGTTTCTGTTCACTCTGTTTATATACTGAAGTGCAGAAGCATATTCCTCCTTGATTGATCTTAATCTTGTGACTGATTTCAAAAACTTTCCTTTTATAAACCCTAATTTCACTCGCCTGTTTAAAATTAATTGATTCTTTTCCCTTTACTGTGATGTTTTACCTTGCTGATTTCTTTCCCAAAATAAGCATATTTTTGTACTTAGACTCGATTGTTCACTGCATGCTTTTACTACCCCTTATATGGCAATTATCAATCTGCTTCCAAACTGATTTTCTGTCCTTAATTAGACCTGTTGCTACCCGTTAGACAGTGATTCCTTAATTAAAGGGGAATCACTTGGGTAATTGATTCTGACTTGTGATTGTTTCCATGTTTGTATCAAGACTTTACTTATTACCACTCCTTCACTCGTTTTCAAAAAACTATAAATACCCTGCACCCCTCTTCTTTCAAAGACACGGACGAACCATCTGAGTTCAGAACACACACTTCACTCAAAACTCTCTCTCTTTTTTCTGTTACTACTTGTGTTACTGCCTTGTCTAGCCGGCTGAAAGCCAAGGCTAGGCTGTGGAAATTCGCTTACTTTTCTTTCTGCACTTTGCCTCTTACTGGTATGTCCTAGTCAATCTTCAAGCATCAACAACAACATGTTTCTTTAACTCTTTCCTTCACTCTTGCCTGTTTCTGCTTATGTGTATGCAATCAAGTTTCATTACTAAGCATGCTGTAATCTGCTCCCTCCCCTTTCTAAATTAACGTGTTCCCTTATGTATGCACTCTGTCAGTCACTTGATTATGTGACTTGCTGACTTATGAATCCCAAACCCCATATCCTCCTATGTGATTGTGTTCTCTGGCTGGCTTGTGGGCATGCCAGCATCATCTATTGTTGTGCATGTCCCAAACCTGACCCTATTTGTACAATTACTGATTCTGTGTAATTTAAGTTTTACTACTACTGTTTTCAAATCACCCTTACCCCCTTACTATTCTCAACCCAATTTTAAATAAAATCTCTGTTTCTGCACTTCCACTATACTCTTAGAACTTAGGTTCTGCCCCTCTTGTGTGAGCCTTGCCATGGGACCCATGAGCTCCCTCTGAACTTGGACACATAAGGGCCGGCCCTTCCACACTGCACTCATCTCTATCTGGTTATGCAAACCTGGGTAAGCACTGCCCGGGGTCCCTTGTGAACCTTAGGGAACTTTGACACACCCAGGTCTGAGAAAGTCTTTGAAACAAGTGGCATTTGAGGTGGTTTGTTCCATAACTCAGAGAGGAAGTCAGAATCAGGCTTCCTATGGTTGTAACTTCTTATTTTACACTTCTTCTGTAATTCAGTATTTTGGTCTGTAATAAGTTGTAACGAATATTGGGGTTGGTTAGTGAAAAAGGATGGGGTAATTGTGCATGTTTTAAGGGTAGATATCCTGCCTTTAGGATCTGATTAGTAAAGTTCTGCATGTTTACTTCCACACATAGAAATCATGCCTATAGGGTCTAATGGCTATAATCAGACATCATGCCCACAAGTTAAAATCAGTTTCTAAACTAGATGTCGTGTCTACAGGATTAAAATCAGTATTTTTATAGAAGTCATGCCTATAGGAATTTCGCTACGATCAAATAAATCTTGCCTATTCAATTAGATACCATTCCTATAGGATCTGAAACTAGTTTAGTTAAAATCAGTTTGACTCGTACTATGTTGAATTAGTTTAAACAACTCACTCCTTTCATTAATGCGGTTTAGAAAGCATGCCTATAGGATCCAAATTACTCGTTTAAAACTCTCACTTCTTTGCCATTTTTTGGAATCAGTAATAGGTATCATGCTTATAGGGTATCATCAATACACACCTAGGCAAGCGTTAGGTAATAACGATAAAATTGAATCCGCCTTAGCAACTGCTGCAACCAGCAGGCAGGCCTGATTTGGACTTCTTATCTGAGTTATGTAATAAATGGGTCTGCTTCTACATCTTAAATTCCCCTATCTTTGTACTTCTGGCCTTAAATGTGTTTTATGCCATGCTATTTATGTGCTCTACTTGAGGAGGTATATATGAGCCTTTAGTTGTTTACATGTTCCCCCTAATATGCAGTCTTATGTGTTTTGAATGTCGTCTTAGTCTTTTTACCTTTAAAACCTAAAAGTCAGCCTAAAATCCTTCCGCTTATAGGAATAGTAGTTCTAAATTCCTCCAGGACTGATAGGAATGGGACGGGTAATAGCATGCAATAGAGGTCGAGACCAATCCACGCTTTAATACCTTAACGGGGTGGGAAGGGTAGATATGGATATGATGACCGGTGCGCTAATACCACGTGTAGTCCCTCTTTTGAGGAGTGATTACCGGGTATTGCATTGATGTGATCTATATTACAAATAAACCTAGGACCCCCTTTTATATTCATTAGCATGTTTAGTTATAACTCTTTCGAAACTTTGTTTTATTTTATCACTTACAAACATTCGTGTATTTAAAATCCCCTCTTATTTGAGTCTTGTTTGTTTACTTGTTAATTGCACAAATTCACAAAGAAACTATCTGGCCGGGAACCACACTAGTGGATCCTGAGGGGTGCCCAACACCTTCCCCTTAGGATAATTTCAAGCCCTTACCCTATCTCTGGTTATCAAACAAACTTAGAATTGAACCTTATAGGTGTCCTAATGCACCTTAAAGCATTAGGTGGCGACTCTTCAATTGCAAACCCCTTTCCCAAAAGGAAAGAGTTGTCCCAACCAAATGTTACCAACCCGATTTTCCGATGCAAAGAGGGAAAAAGGGGGCGCGACAGCATGGCGACTCCGCTGGGGATCTTGGCTTTTACCATTTCAGATTATTCTTGTGAATTCGTACCTCACTTTTTGTGCAATTATCTGTTTAATTCCTTTAAGCACTTAATTTCTTTCGAAGCTAAACTGACATAGAAGCTGCCACACTGTTTTGGGATTGTGAAAGGACTGTATTCCGCTTTGGGACATTGAAATGACACCCCTGCTAGAGGAGATAAGAGGATTGGCCGGTCTAGTATGGAAAACTCCGGGTCTGCTAATGCCTGAGAACCGTAAAGGCAGGGGTTTTCTCAAAATGATGGGTTTAAAGAAGAATCCAGAATTGACATGTCTGAAGGAATCCTACATCCCTTTTGACTATTTGTATGAAAGGTACGGTCACAGCAAATCCTATCGTACCTACCTTGACGAGTTTGCCATCACATCCTTGGGGCACATCCATCGAAGGGTCTTCGTCTTCATGTTTTGTTTCCTGGGGCTGATCGTGTTTTCGATGAAGAAAGCAAGAATCCACACCAGGCTGGCTATGGTAACTAAGACCCTAATGGAAGGGATTGGTGGGCAGCCATTCAGCATCGTGCCCACGATCATTGCCGACATATATCGAGCCTTGGAGAAGTGTCAACAAGGGGCAAAACACTTTGATGGCTGCAATTTAATACTTCAACTCTGGCTCATGGAACATCTCCAAAGAGGCGAATATCGACAAGAGATTCAGCGAAGGGACTGGGATGATCACAGTGCTTTCCATAATCCAAAGCGAATGAATTACATACCCAATATGTTCGCTCAACCAGAAGATGCCAAAGGATGGGTAGAGCTATTTGATAATCTAACTGAAGAACAGGTCCAATGGATGTTCGAGTGGTTTCCGACCGAGGAGTGCATCACCCGATCCAGAGATGCACCTTTCCTGATATTGATTGGTCTGAGAGGAACCTATCCTTACGTTCCTCTCCGAGTTATGAGGCAAGCTGGTAGGAAGCAGATTATACCCAGGGTCGAGAAGATGAGTCATTTCCGTGCTGACTTCCAGAATGATGATAGTCCTTACAAGTTCCAAGCTCAGCATATGTGGCATTGCAAGATCATAATGGGGAGAGATACCATCGAGCCAGACAGGTATCATGCTGGTTGCGCTCCTTTCTACTCAAGTTGGTTGGAAGACAATCATGATGGTCTAGGCCAGCCAGGGTTTACTCGAGGCCACAGGATTATAGATGAAAGGGCCGAGGCATAGGTCAAATACAACCAACTGCGCAAAAGAATCTGGGAGTACGAAAGAGAACACCGCGAGATACAAGAGTCCAACCAGAAGCTAATTGAGGAATGGAAAGACATGGCTGTCAGTGCCAACAAGCGACTGGGATACTTGGAGCGAGGCATAGTGGAGTTGGAGAGAAGGTTTCTCAAAAGGGTCGAAGACTGCCAAAATGCTGAAGGGACCGAAGGCGGACATCTAGCCAGGGCCTACCTGTTGCTGGGACTTCACGAGTTGGGAAAGCTTTTTGACGGAGCCAAGGATGCCGAATCTAGGGAAGGTCCTTCTGGGACCAAGTAGATAGGAGTTTATCTTTTTCGCTTTAAAATGTAATAAGGCCAATGGCCATTAGTGATTTTTCATTTCCTGTTTATTTAGTGTCAATTTGGGATTCGTCTTATTTTTATCAATAAAATGAGGAATTTAGCATCCTAAGTTCTCCAAATCAATTTGTCGCTAGGCCCACCTCAGGCATAAAGAGGTCCCCAAATTAAGGCGCGCTTTATATTCCCGCACCATGTGTTTAAATACTGCAATACTTTTTATGACCCTCACTAACTTGGTTACCTTTTTGTTTTGTTATTCCCCTCCCCAAAGGTTAGTTCGCGCACTCTGGAAACATCATCCTATTCCACGAGATCCAGGGGCCCTCCAACCACTCCTCCTCTTAGTCCTGTCAAAAACAAGAACAAAGGCAAGATGGAAGATTTGAACAACGTCAAAAAGGAGAATTCAACTGAACGGGTAGAGGCCACTAATGGCCATGGTACTCAGCTTCCCAAGGAAAATGTATCCCAACTTGAACAGAAATTGCTGAAATTCCAGGAAGAGCTCGATCAGGTTCGGAACCTGGCAAGCCTGTCATTTTCCCTCAGCACCCCAGATATCACCTTTCCCAATACACAAAACCCTACACCGCCTCAAAACATCCCAAAGCAACAGAGTCATCCCGCTCCTCACACTATCCCAAAGACCCAATGCAACACCTGCCATACCCCAAACAACACTCCACTACTCATCCGAGAACTCCAAAACTCCACAAATGACCACTTTCACACCCACCATAACACCCCCATCTACGTGGAGACCATGCCACACTCCACCCAACCTATCTCAAGTGCACCCGAGTCTGATGAAAAAGACTTGCTCATCAGGAATCTAGCTGAGGAGCTTAAGAAATAGACTAGCCGGATTCAAGGCGTTGAAGGAAGCAGGCTGAACTATGAAGATCTTTGCATACAACCCGATATCGAAATGCCCGAGGGGTAAAAACCTCTGAAATTCGAAATGTTTGATGGTACAGGGGATCCAAGGGTCCATTTGAGGACATACTGTGACAAGCTGGTTGGAGTAGGGAAAGACGAGAGAATCCGCATGAAGCTGTTCATGAGGAGTCTGAAAGGAGATGCGCTGTCCTGGTACATCAGCCAAGATCCAAAGAAGTGATCAAGCTGGGTAGGCATGGCGTCCGACTTTATGGACAGGTTCAGGTTTAACACAGAAAATGCGCCGGATGTGTTCGATATTCAGAATCTGAAGAAGAAACCTACAGAAATATTTCGCGAGTATGCTACTCGCTGGAGGTCTGAAGCCTCTAAGGTCAGACCTGCCTTAGAGGAGGAACAGACGAACAAATTCTTTGTCCGGGCTCAAGACCCGCAGTATTATGAACGACTAATGTTGATCGAGAGCCACAAATTCTCCGACATTATCAAACTAGGTGAAAGGATTGAAGAGGGTATCAAAAGCGGTATGGTTACAAATTTCGAAGCCTTGCAAGCTACGAATAAGGCCTTGCAGTTCGATGGTGTGTCCAAAAAAGGGACGTAGGGACCGTGATGGTTGCACAAAGGACCAAATCTCCTATCAAATACCAGACTTACCCAACACCTCCACACACATATCAGCCAACTCCAAATTACCAAACACCATCACCCTCCTATCAAGCTTCACCACCCACTTATCAATCACCTCCACCTCCCACATATCAGCCTACTTCGCCCAGATATTCCCAACCCGCACACGTCTACCAAACCTACAATGCTCAACCATCTCACTATCAATCACCTCCTGCACGCCAAAACATCCCTAGACCCCGACCTAATTTTGATCGCAGACCTCCAAAACAATATACAGCCATTGCTGAACCCATTGACCAGTTGTACGAGAGACTCAAAGCTGCTGGTTATGTCACCCTCATCCCTGCTGCAACTCCTGAGAACCCTTCTCAGTGGGTTAACCCAAACAAATCCTGTGCATACCACTCCGGCATGAAAAGGCACACCATTGATGAATGTCGTTCCTTGAAAGACAAGATCCAGACTTTAATTGATAACAAGATTATTGTGGCAAAGGAACCCGCTCCAAATGTCCGCAATTACCCTCTGCCAGACCATAAGGGTGGAGGCATTCACATGATTGAAATAGAGGATGATTGGGATTCCGAGGGATCAATATGTTTGATCGCAGAAGGTGATGACCCAAAGAAGCCAATAGTTACTCTCAACCCCATCATAGTCCAGATCCAACCGTCTGAGGTCACTGAAGTAAATATGTTTGTACCACTTGAATTTGAAGCAACATCCTCTGCAAAGACACCAGCGCCAATTGAGGTCGAATTCGTGTCTCCGGTGAGTGCACCCACACGGTTTGAAGTTGCAGTTTTACCACCTAAGGCACATGCTCCATTCGGAGTAAGGATGGCCACGCTAATCCCAGTGGCGATGTCCACCATGCTGTCATTCCATACAAAAGCTATACCCTGGGATTATACAACCGAGGCTAGGAGGAAAGGCAAAGCCAGGTTCGAAGAGACTGTTGCAGCCCGGGGTATGACAAGAACTGGTAGAGTCTATGCCCTCTAACATCTAGCCGAGTCAAGCAAGTAGGCCTTCAACCGGCCACCCATCATTGAGACAGGTCCGGACGATCTTTGGAGAAAGAACAGGCTAAGGAATACTCGGTCATCGACCAGTTGAACAAAACACCAGCGCAAATCTCCATTCTTGCTTTGCTACAAAATTCTTAGGCACACAAGAATGCTCTGCTGAAGGTGCTGAGTGAAGCATACGTACCAAGCAACATCACCGGCGGGGAAATGGCCAACATGGTAGGACAAGTGTTGGAGAGCCATAAGATCACCTTTCATGAGGACGAGCTGCCACCTGAAGGTTTGGGGCAAAACAAGGCGTTGCACATCACCGTGCAATGCGAGGACTATTTTATCACCAGAATCCTGACCGTTGGAGGGTCTAGTCTCAACATTTGTCCACTGGTAACACTCAAGAAGTTGGGTAAGGGACTGCACGAGATAAAGGATGGGGCAATCAATGTGAAAGCTTTCGATGGTTCTCAAAGGTCCACCATTGGTGAGATTGTCCTATGCTTGCAAATGGGACCAACATGGTTCGATGTCGATTTCCAGGTGACAGACGTGCCAGCATCTTACAACCTGTTGTTGGGACGGCTATGGATTCATGGTGCTGGGGCCGTAACGCCAACACTACATCAGGCAGTAAAGTTCTAATGGAATCATCAAGAGGTGATCATTCACGTCAACGGTAGCAACCCTATATACAGTCGCCAGACCATTCAGGCAATCGGAGGAAGAAGAAAGCTAGGCAGAGAGACCTACCACCACATCGAGTGGGTCAATGCTGTCGACAAGGAAAAATGGTAGGATAACAAAATCGAGAGCATACTGAATTGGAGTGGGTACTAACTTGGCAAAGGGCTCGGCAAGAACCTCCAAGGAATCGCTAAGCCCATAAAGCTCAAGAAACATGGCACCACTTTCGGTCTGGGATATGATTACACCTAGGAGGAGTTCAACAACTGGTCACCACCATGGCGCGGTCCGTACTATCCACTGGAGCAGCCAATATAGCATTTGGAGCAGACTTTCCAACAAGCCGACATTGTTTATGGGTCAGATGAAGAGGAGGCACTGGCAGTGGTGAAGAACTTGTTCCTAGAAGACAATGACATGGACTGTTGTGTTGTTCTCGAGGAGGAGGGGGAGGAAGGCCCTTACATACAGGCTGTGAGCAGAGGGGCACGCCTCAATAATTGGACTATCAGGACAACCAGAGCCCGGTGAGCCTCGGGGTAGCAAGGCTAAAACAAGCACCATGCACTATTTTTTTTCTCTTTACTAAATAATTTTTCCTTTCGCATTTTTCAATTCCCGCAATAAGGTCTCCAATGTTCAAAACAGTTATGCAATTTATCGAAGCATTTTGACTTTTCTTATAAATCAACACTCATTATTATTTTTCTCATTACTTTACTTATACAGCATTACTATTACTTATCTTGATGAACCAATGACTGTGACATGCAATGAGACAACGCCACAAACGGACATTGATTCAGAGGAAGATGACATATCGATGAGATTATCAAAGAAGTTAAGAACTTTGAGAACAGAACTAAGTCCAACATGGACGACACAGAAATTGTTAACTTGGGAGATGCAGAAAATGTCAAGGAAACACGAATCAGCATTCACTTATCGCCATCAGAGAAGAAAGCATACGCAAAATTCCTAAAGGAATATGAGGACATATTCGCCTGATCGTATGATGACATGACTGGTCTGATTACGTCTATTGTGGCCCATAAACTGCCAACCGATCCGACATGTCCTCCGGTAAAGCAAAAGCTCAAAAAGTTCAAGCCGGATATGAGTTTGAAAATCAAAGAAGAAGTCACTAAGCAAGTCAAAGCTAAGGTTCTCAGGGTAGTAGAATACCCGACATGGTTAGCCAACATCGTGCCAGTACCAAAGAAGGACGGGAAGGTCAGAGTCTGTGTCGACTACCGGGATCTCAACCGAGCCAGTCCGAAAGACGGCTTCCCTTTGCCGAACATACATATCCTGATTGATAATTGCGCCAAGCTTGAACTGCAATCATTGGTAGACTGCTTCGCTGGTTATCACCAGATCTGGATGGATGAAGAAGATGCTGAGAAAACGGCTTTCATTACACCATGGGGAATGTACTGTTACAAGATGATGTCGTTCGGCCTGAAAAATGCAGGGGCCACCTACATGAGGGCCATGACTACCCTTTTCCATGATATAATACACAAGGAGATTGAGGTATATGTAGACGATGTCATCGTCAAGTCCGAGAAGGCCACTAATCACATGGAAGATTTGAGGAAGTTCTTCAATAGATTGTGAAGGTACAACCTGAAACTGAACCCCGCGAAGTGCGCATTTGGGGTTCCTGCTGGGAAATTGCTTGGGTTCATTGTGAGTCGCCGAGGAATAGAACTGGATCCATCAAAAGTCAAAGCTATTCAAGAATTGCCACTACCAAGGAACAAGAAGGACGTGATGAGTTTCTTGGGAAGGCTCAACTACATCAGCCGATTCATAGTACAGTCTACGGTTATTTGTGAGCCAATATTTAAGATGTTGAAGAAGGATGCCGCCACTGAATGGACCGATGACTGCCAAAAGGCCTTCGACAGAATCAAGGAGTACTTGTTAACACCACCAGTCTTGGTCCCACTAAGCTAGGTAGACCCCTATTGCTCTACCTCGCAATATTGGATGGAGCTTTTGGTTGCGTTCTGGGGCAGCATGATGAAACGGGGAGGAAGGAGCAGGCCATCTATTATCTTAGTAAGAAGTTCACCCCGTACGAGGCTCGGTATTCTCTGCTATAGCGCACCTGTGGTGCTTTGACTTGGGTAGCTCAGAAGCTGAGGCATTACTTCTGCGCCTATACTACATATCTCATATCAAGGATGGACCCTTTGAAGTACATCTTTCAGAAGCCGTCATTCCCGCCGAAGTAGAAATTCCTTCCCTAAGGATCATACATGAAGCTGAGCTCAACGACGCAGAGTAGGTAAAGAGTCGTTACGAGCAACTAGCTCTTATAGACGAAAAGAGAATGAACGCAGTTTGCCATCGTCAACTCTATCAGAACAGAATGTCTAGAGCCTTCAACAAGAGAGTCAAGCCAAGACAGTTCACACCGGGGCAGATGGTGTTAAAGAAAATTTTTCCGCATCAAGATAAAGCCAAAGGGAAATTCTCTCCCAACTGGCAGGGCCTATATATGGTCCTCGGGGTTCTGACAGGAGGAGCCCTCATACTTGCAGAAATGGACGGGGAAGTCTGGCCAAAACCGATCAATTCAAATGCAGTCAAGCGTTATTATGTGTAATCTTTATGCTTTCCTTATATGATGTAATTGAACTACGCCTGACCTGATTCCCGTTTAAGAGGGGATACGTAGGCAGCCCTATGGGTGCGGTCACAATTCAATAAAAATTCTTATTTCCCCCGCAATTGGAAACTAGGGAAGAATTTTGAGAAGGACCCTCAAAATTCCGGAGTAGTTTCAGCCGATCGTCGCAAGCAACAGCCAGAAGCGTCAACCCATCAAACTGGGGCAGAATTTTGAGGAGGACCCTCAAAATTCCGTAGCGAGAGAGGTTGCAATGTCTCGAACCATGTCACAGTCGTCGGTTCATCTAAAATCTTTTTATCATACATTTATGTTATACTTTTACAAGATCATGCATGTTTATTATTGAAACTGCTTTGTTCAGCGACGCTACCCCAATGATACAAACAGTATCACCAGATCAAAGCCGAGCAGGTCAAGCAAAGCCAGCGGGGATACGAACTAACCTTCCCCTTTACAAAACTCTTGATTTTTCTTTGGATGCAGGCACTTGGATTGCAAAATCATCAAACATATTATACACCCATGGGACAAAAATTGTTCAGGAATACAACTCTCAGAACCGTCGCACTTACCAACGTTTTCTATCCGCACACACCAGTGATCACAATGTATCAATCCGCTATCAGCTAAGAAAGCTCTACTACCATTTGCCATTTTATTTCTTCAATAAGGCTGCCATCCTGCCTTCCGAGACTAAACACTGTCTCCATCTGCATTTTTGCATTGCATAAGGCTACCATTCTGCCTTCCGAGACTAAACGTAGTCTCCATCTGCATTTTTACATTTCATAAGGCTAAACACTGCCTTCATCCTTGCATAAGGCTAAACACTGCCTTCATCCTTGCATAAGGCTGAAAGATCGCCTCATACTGCATCTCATGGGCTGAAAGATCGCCTCATACCACATTGCATGGACTGAAAGATCACCACATTGCACGGCTGAAAGATCGCCACATTGCACGGCTGAAAGATCACCATATTGCACGGCTGAAAGATCGCCACATTGCACGACTGAAAGATCGCAACATTGTACGACTGAAAGATCGCCACATTGCACGGCTGAAAGATCACCACATTGCACGGCTGAAAGATCGCCACATTGCACCGCTGAAAGATCGCCACATTGCACCGCTGAAAGATCGCCACATGCTACTGCATCCTTCATGGGCTGAAATATCGGCAACCCATCCAAAGGCGTCATCGTTCGAGGGCACCATCTTCATAGCCCAAGAACACCATGTCATGGCCCGAGGATTCCTTTCAATCTTTTTGCATATCATTATTCAAAGGCGTCATGGTTCTGAGGCACCATCCTCATGGCCCGAGAACATCATTTCATGGCCTGCGAATCTTTTATTATACGCTTCATGGCCCAGGACATCATGGTCTAAAGACGTCATCTAACCGTTCAAAGAGAGCATTCGTGGTCCAACGGGAATTTGCATCATATTTAAATTTACGCACAGTATACGCTTGTATTGTTTCTAATTGCAGGTACACCAGCGAGCAACGGCCATCCCGGCAGGAGCAAGCCCGCTCCAGTTCCCGCAGCCATATCAAGCCTTAACCATTCTCACAAGCCGCCCACTGGCACATCCTGGATATTGCGTCCGTTCTTGGAAAGCCTCCATCGGCATACTCCGCCGACGGATACTGAACTACATATGGCCTGATTCCGGTAAAACCAGGGATATGTAGGCAGCTCAGAAGCCAGGGCGCGGCCTAACTTCTTCGAACCGTTTCATTCGGTCAAAATTGGCCATCATATCTTTACCCGACAACTCTTTTATCCTTCCCGAGTAAAGAGGGGCAGCTGTTGATACCGAATTTTTCCCTATATATTTTTCAATATGCAAAATACCTTCAAAATAGCATATGTATGCATATATAAGTATGTCCAAATATTTTATTATTTTTTCTTAATTTTTAATGGTTTTTAAACCAATTCATTTCCCCATTTTTTATCCATAAAAAACCCAATAATGATTTCCAAAATTATTATTTTTGGTAATTCATTTATTGGACTTTCACATTTATGCTGAAATATAGCTAATATAATTTTGCAAATTTATTTAGTATTTTTAAAGCTAAATTGCATATAATTGCAATATCGGCCTCTTTTAGAATTTAATTGCGTTTATATTCATGAAAATTAAGTCCAGTATTTTTAAATTAATGATTATATGCTATAAGTCATTTTAGTGTTTTTAATTTGGTTTCAGAAATAAATTTACTATTTTTTATAATTTTAAAAGGGGGAAAATGGCTTTTTAAATGATAGCCCAATTTCATTTCAATTGTAGCCTAAATTGAACCCCAAATCAGACCCAATTTTCCCCCGGCCGAATTTCGTTTAAACCCGACCCCTAACCCATATAAATGACCCAACCCTGATTCCCCACCTAAACCCTTTAATCCAAGTCGTTGATCATTTAGATCAACGGCTCCTATACGCCCTTTCCTTTTTAACCCCAAACGACCCCTTACCCTACCTCATTTCTCACCAACCGCCGCCTCTGAATCCCCCTTCTCTCTCAACTCTCTTGAAAACTTAACACGAACCTTAGCCGTCGCCATCAAACTACACCCTAATCCACCCTAAACCCTGCCTAATCCATGACCTCCCATGGCCATTGGAGATGTGTGGTGGCCTCCCATGACTCTTGGGTGTTTGTTTCTGTGGTTTCATGGCCTGTCCTCGAAGGAATCTAGTCCAGTCCTTGTTCAACTGCGGTTCATAGCTTTTCTCCGGTCATCCCTAACCTTTCTCCGGCCACCCATGGCCGTTCGAGTCAGATCCTTGACTCTCCTGGTTAGATCGGAAACTTTCAAGGCCTTTCTCACCTTTTATGGGTTATTCGAAACCCTATTCTTTAAGATCCTTGGATTTCTTTCAGATCTACTTTAGATCTGTAATTGGTGTGAATGTCAAGTGTTTTTCTCGAAAGTTCTTCAACTATTCTTTCAAAACAACTTTTGGTTAAGGTTTTCCTGTAAGTTTTTCAAAAGATCTCTTCTCCGATTGTTAATGTTGTTTGTGATTATGTTATGTTTTGCTCATGTTGTTCTTCTATCTGAGTCAGCATGTTGAAAACCCTAATTCCTTTGTGGGTCTCATTCGAGTTCTGAAGCTGTTTGATTAGATGTGTACTAGTTTGGTTAAGTTCTTGTTTGACTTATTTGTTTTACCATCTTTTAAACTCGATTATTGTTGAAAACCCTAGGTCTTTGGGTCTGAAATTATTTGTTTGAATGCATACTTGACTCGATTGAAAGTTCTTGTTTCAGACTCTCTTTTCTTTATGTGACTTATCTGATTTTTACTATCTTTCAACTAGACTATGGCTGAAACCCTAATTTCTCAAAAGGGTTTCCTCACCTGTTACTGTGAGACCTTTACTTGTTTTGACTCTCTTCTTCACTTCGGCTATACGTGTGAGCCCTGACTATCTAACTTTGTTCACTACTGAGTCCTATGCTTATTTCTGCTACTAATGTATGTTGTTTCTTTTGCCAATGTGCTTGGCCTCGCATGTCTGATGTTTCTGTTCACTCAATTTATATACTGAAGTGCAGAAGCATATTCTTCCTTGATTGATTTTAATCTTGTGACTGATTTCAAAAGCTTTCCTTTTATGAACCCTAATTTCACTCGCCTATTTAAAATTAATTAATTCTTTTCCCTTTACTGTGATGTTTTACCTTGCTGATTTCTTTCCCAAAATAAGCATATTTTTGTACTTAGACTCGATTGTTCACTGCATGCTTTTACTACCCCCTATATGGCAATAATCAGTCTGCTTCCAAACTGATTTTCTTTCCTTAATTAGACCTGCTGCTACCCGTTAGACAGTGATTCCTTAATTAAAGGGGAATCACTTGGGTAATTGATTCTGACTTGTGATTGTTTCCATGTTTGTATCAAGACTTTACTTATTACCTCTCCTTCACTCGTTCTCAAAAAAACTATAAATAACCTGCACCCCTCTTCTTTCAAAGACACGGACGAACCATCTGAGTTCAGAACACACACTTCACTCAAAACTCTCTCTCTTTTCTCTGTTACTACTTGTGTTATTGCCTTGTCTAGC
>NW_017670242.1:677748-825850 GCF_001879085.1 Nicotiana attenuata
TTGGTTTCCTTGATTATTGGTTGGTCAAATCTCTGTGTGTGAAGTGGTTTCAAGTTTCCATGACCGTTTTCTTTAAGAGTGTTCTAATTCCCCTACTGTTAATCGACTCTAAGCATTTTCAAAATTACGGTTTCTACTTCGTGTGTTCTTGCAAAAGGCTTTTTCGAAATTTCTTATGTTTTTGTTTTATCTTTCGGTAATGACTATGTTCCAGGCTTGATTGTTTGACTGTTCGTTGTTCGCTTCAACATTTTGTCCGTTATTGTTTTGAATAATTGACTGACTGACTCAATTATCTAGGGTTTTATTTTTTTCCGAAATGATTTACTGAATTTCTGCTTGCTTGCCTTAATCCTGAGATTCCTAATTAACGTCTCTTGCCTATTTAGGGGCTGTTTGACCCTAAATGGTCTCTAATTGCTCAGTCTACCTTATTTGTGTGATTGATTACTTGATTTATGGGTTCTAACCTTAATTGCCTGTTAGACTCACTTCTTGCCTTATTTGAAACTCAATCCGAGTTATTTATGGGAATAATTCCCTGATTGTCTGCCCTGTCAAGCTTAATTGATTATTTGATTGCTTTCCTTACCTTATTTACAATATTAAGCTACCTTGCCTTATTTACTTTACACTACTCGACTCCTATAAGTACAGGACTCTGTTTCAAACACACAGACAAACCTAAGGAAAAATACTTAAAAATTCTTGCTCTCTCTCTATTGCAATCTACTGCTACTTGTCTGTTGCACTATCTAGTCGGCTGGAAGCTAAGACTAGATATTGGATCCTATTTACTTTACTCTCCTACTGCAAATTTCCAACTGGTATGCCTCTATTACTGCTATTCAATTAAACTATTTGTTTACTAGCATGTCTACTTCGGTTCAATCTATGTGTTTACTAGCATGTCTACTTCTGTTTAATCCATGTGTTTACTAACATGATTGCTTCTGTCTAGTCTATGTGGTTACTTCTGTTCAATCTGTATGTTCAACAACATGTCTAACTATGTGTTTCTTAGCATGTCTATTGATGTTCAATCTATGTGTTTATTGCACTAGCATGCCTACTGCTGCCCAATACATGTGTTTACTACAATAGCATGTTTACTTTTTTTTAGTTAGAATTATGGGTTTCTGCTTTCAGCAAATTTGCATGTTTATTCATGTCTAAATTGGACCTATGTTTGTTACCTCCCAGTAACCTTTTCTGTTCTAAATGTTCACAGACTCCTGACCAACACTACTCCCCAATCCCTGCTTCCCTTTTATATGTGGCTGTTTGATCCTCAGGATGCCTTGCCATGTGTTTGGTTACTTAGTAATAGCTAACTTAAGTAATCCCATTTCTGAATGTTGTTTGTTTGCTGGAACCTTTGCCTAAGTTCCAGGAATTGAATGACTCTATTTGCTTCTGGTTTCCTGAAAGTCTAAAACTGTTTTTTCTCAAAACTACTCTTGTAAATCACTATCCACTTCAAATTGTTAGAACATCTAGGGTCCTGCCCCTCCAGTGTGAGCATTGCTTTGGAGTCCATGAGACCCCTCTGAACTTTGACACACTAGGGCTGGCTATTCCACATTGCACAAGCTGTTAATATTTAAAGGGGGAATTGGTGTGAGCACTGCCCTGGGTCCTTGAGGCCCTTGGGAACTTTGACACACTAAGATACCCTCCTTGGCACTATGAGATGTGGCATTTGAGATTGTTTGAAGGCCTGGTTCCCCAGGTTTTGCTTTAGGCCTATCCAGGCTCCCTATAGTATACTATTATCATTGTAATTTATTTACATTTGGCTTGTAATATTAATTACTTTGTAAACAGATATTGGGAAAATTAGTAAATTGGGAAGGATTATTATATGTATTTTTGTTGGGAATGGGTATATATCATGCCTATAGGTTTTAAAATCAGCGTTTACATTCTAGAAACCATGCCTATAAGACATTGCAATGTTCATCACTTGTGTGCATCCCAAATATCATGACTATAGGGTTCAAATCCACTTCTGCAATCAGAAATCATATTATTGTGCTGTTTGTCTGTTTGCATGGATTCTAGATACCATGCCTATAGGTTAAAATTCAATCTAGCACTTTTAGATATCATGCCTATAGGTTAAAAACAATCTCGCACTATTAGATATCACGCCTATAAGTTAAAAATCAATCTTGCACTTTAGATATCATGCGTATAGGTTAAAAAGTAATTTCTGCGTTTAGGAGCCATGTTAAATAGGGTCAGCGTATTCAACATTTAGAAACCATGCTTATAGGGTAATATCAATCTTGCATTCTGGACATTTTGCTTGTAAGTCTAAAATCAGTCTTTGAATGCCAATGAGGTTTTAAAACTAACCACTGCGTTCATCTACCATGGTCTAAAATCAGTCCTCACATCTGGACAGCATGCCTATAGGATCTAATGAACCAAACTGCTTGTTTAAAATATTTTTAATGGTTTATTGTACTTCCGATTAATTAGATACCATGTTCATAGGACATCATTGATACACGCCTAGTCAAGCCTGTAGGGCGATTAAAATCCCTCAAACTATCAAACTGTGCTTTTTTTAATTATCCAGATTCAGCAAGCCCCCTAAAAATCAGTAGGCAAACTGATTAGTCCTTTATTGCTTCAATTAACACAATGTTGCATATGTTCTGATTTGTGCTCACCTAGATGTCCTGTTATTAGAACTCCTTTAAAAGTATATGAAAAATTGCTGTTTGAGACGTGCACTTGCTTGCTCTATTTGTGGAGGTAAAATGTGAGCCTTTTAACTGTTCTATCCTTGGTCCAGGCCTACGTGTTTTGTTTGTCGTCTAGAGTTTTCTCCTTTTAATTACTGTAAGAGACTCTAGATCCACCCTAACTAGAAGTCCTAAATACCTCCGGGACTATATAAGTAAAGGGACGGGTAGTGCATGCATATGATACATCTTAAGGTTGCTAGAACGCTTTAGGCTATGACCAAGGGTAGGGTAATTGGGTAGTAAAGGATATGATAATTTGTGCGCTAATGCCACATGTAACACCTCTATTCGAGGGAAGTTTACCGGGTATTGTACAGAAGTGATCCTATAGGCTAACAAACCTAGGACCCCTCCTTTTATTCCCGTTTGAATAAACTTTACGTATTTATGTGCTTTGTTTCTTTAATGACTAATTCACAAAAAATGAGTTTGGCCGGGACCCACATTTCTGGACCTCGAGGGGTGACTAACACCTTCCCCTCAAGGTTATTTCGAGACCTTACCCAATCTCTGGTACCGCAAACTGGTTTTATGAGTTAATTGTTCTAGGTGCCCTAATACACCTTAATCTGTTAGGTGGCGACTCTTCAAATTCCATACCCAATTCCCAAAAGGAAAAGGAGTTGTGCTAGAATGTCGAAATCCGGACTCCGCAAGGAAAAAGGGGGCGCGATAATGCTTATGACTTGAATTCATGTTTCAATTGGAAAACATTATGCTCGCTCTTTGGGAAGGAAATTCAAAGTGTTTAAGACTCTTATTACTCATGTATTTGAAGTCCTGATTTCCAAATGTTCTTGATGTTGATGACTTATGATTATCCTTGAAGGTGAAAGAATGTAAGTATGAAGCATGAAATGCGGCCATCGTGCCAAAAATTAAGATTATTATGTGTGGCCAAACGTGCCAATGGAATGAAAGGTTTAATGAAAGGATATGGGATGGATATTTATTTCTTTCATATGTACATATATATAGAATTTTTTTGGGAGTATAATTGTCACCGAGGAAGGCTAGGTTATAAATGCCCAAGCTCGAAACTACACGTGCCGGTGTACGAGATGGTTGAGGGATAAATTCTTGTTATGATATGTTGATATTATTTCCTCTTGATTAGGATGAATGGATAGTTAGTAAGGACCATGTCGACCCATATGGCATTGTGGTAAGACGGCCTAGCCGATCGGGCGAAGATCGAACGCTATGCCGCGCATATGGTGGTATTGTGTTTCTATGTCCACCCGCATACATTGGGTGAGACGGCTTAGACGATCTGGCAGGGATCGGACTCCATGCCATGTACATGGTGGTGTGTTGGTACTAAGGATCTGCCAACCTAAAATGATAATGCTTACTTGAAAAGGATGGGTTGCATGAGTTGATTCTTTAGGAGGCCCATAGTTTACGGAATTCCATTCATCCGGGTTCCGCAAAGATGTACAAGGACTTGAGGCAGCACTACTGGTGGAGAAAAATGAAGAAAGATATTGTGGATTATGTGTATCGCTGTTTGAACTGTCAGCAGGTGAAGTACGAGAATCAGAGACCGGGTAGTTTGCTTTAGAGGCTTAATATTCTGGAGTGGAACTGGGAGCGTATCACTATAGATTTTGTAGTTGGACTTCCACGGACCTTGAGGAGATTTTATGCAGTGTGTCTTATTGTGGACAGACTGACCAAGTATGTACACTTCATTCCAGTCATGACTACCTACTGTTGAGAGTAGCTGGCTCAGATTTATCTACGTGAGATTGTTTGCCTTAATGGTGTGCCAGTGTCAATTATCTCGGATCACGGCACGCAGTTCACATTACATTTTTGGAGAGCCTTGCAGCGTGAGTTGGGCATACAGGTCAAGCTGAGTACAAGATTTCATCTGCAAACAAATGGGAAATATGAGCGCACTATTCAGATCTTGGAGGACATGCTACGTGCCTGTGTTATTAATTTAGACGGTTCATGTGATCATTTCCTACCTCTCGCAGAATTTGCCTACAACAATAGTTACCAATCAAGTATCCATATGGATCCTTATGAGGCCTTATATGGGAGGCGGTATCTTTCTCTGGTTGGTTAGTTTTAGCATGGGGAGGCTAGGTTATTGGGCACTGACTTGGTTTGGGATGCCTTGGAGAAGGTAAATTTGATTCAGGATTGGCTTCGTACAGTGCAGTCCAGGCACAAGAGTTGTTTATGCAGACCGGAGGACTTGTGATGTGGCTTTCATGATGGGAGAGAGGTTTCTGCTTTGAGTTTCACCCATGAAGGGTGTGATGAGGTTCGAAAAAAAGGGCAAGTTGAGCCCTCAGTGTATTGGTCCTTTTGAGATCCTTCAGAGAGATGGTGACGTGGACTACAGGCTTGCATTGCCACCTAGCTTATCGAAGTTTACCCGGTGTTCCATGTTTCTATGCTCCAAAGTATTATAGTGATCCGTCACATGAATGAGATTTCAGCTCAGTCCAATTGGACAAGGATTTGACTTATGTTAAGGAGCCGGTGGCTATCTTGGACAAACGTATTCGGAAGTTGAGTTCAAAGAATATTACTTCAATGAAGCTTCAATGGAGGGGTCAATCGGTCGAGGACGCACCTGGGAGACTGAGCACGACATGTATAGTCGTTATCCTCACCAGTTTGGCACTTCAGGTATGTCTTTACACTCGTTCGAGGACGAACGTTTGTTTTTTAGTAGGGGAGAATGTAACGACCCGATCATTGTGAATTTAAGCCATGTTTCACCTTTTATGAATTCTCGTATTTGTATTTGTGGTTTTATGACTTCTGTGGATAGTTGGTTCCATTTCGAGGAGGTTTTGGAATGATTTGGATTCATTGGTTCTTGGTTTAGAAGCTTAAGTTGGAAATGTTGACCGAGGTTTGACTTTTGCTAAAACAACCCCGGAACGGTGTTTAGATGGCTCCAATAGGTTCGTATAGTAATTTTTGGGCTGAGGTATATGCCTGAAATTGAATTTGGATGTTCCTAGGTTGATTCGGCTTATTTTGAAGAAAGTTGGCAATTTGAAGTTTTAAAAAATTTAAAAGTTTGATCGTAGGTTGACTTTATGGCTATTGGGTTCGGATTTTGGTTTGGAGAGATGGAATAGGCCTGTTTTGTTATTTGGAACTTGTGACTAAAATTTGGTGTCATCCCGAGTTGGTTCGAAAGGAATCAGACGCTTGGTTATGATTCTAGCGATTCTTGAGTTCATTATGGAATTTCATGTGTTTTAATGTCCGATTTGTGGTTCCGGATGTTATTTTTGTGATTTGATCATGCGAACGAGTTCGTATGATGTTTTATACTTGTGTCGATATTTGGCTTGGGGCCCCGAGGGCTCGGTTGAGTTTCGGACATTTTTTGGATGGATTTGGGCTGGTTTATCAACAACTAGTGTAACGGTGCTGCAGTTATCGCAAATGCGAGCACCAGTTCGCGTTTGAGAAATATGCATCGCATTTGCAAAGGGGAAATGGGTGGCAGGCTTTGCATTTGCAAAGCCAGCCTCGCAAATGCAAATGCGAAGTCAGGGTCGCATTTGCGACATTCCCTAGGTCTCTCAGGAATCGCATTTGCAAAGTGTCTGTCGCATTTACGGGTTCGCGAGGTCGCATTTGTGAAACTTGCGGCTGAACAAAATAATGGGATTTCAGGACTTAGCTTCATTTATCATATTTTTGAACCCTAGACTCGGTAGGAGGCAATTTAGAGGAGGGATTTGTACATATGACTATTGGGTAAATGATTTTGATCAATCTTCGATTATATTACATGATCATTTATGAGATTTAACCTCTAATCCATGGAATTTAAAGAGATTTATTGGGAAATTTTGACTATGTTTTGAAAAATAAAATTTGAGAGTCGAATTGGACTTGGATTTTAAAATAAAATACATATATAGACTCGTGGGGTTATGGGTAGTCGAGATATACCCTTAGACTTGGGTTTTGACTAAGCAAGCCGGTGTTGATTTTTGGGGAATTGTGCACAGATCTTAGCTTTAATTAACGGAATTGGTTTCTCTTGCATTGTTTGATGATATTAAGTCTTTTGGTTAGATTTGAGTCATACAGAGGCAAATTTTAAAGGAAAAGCTATTTTTGAGTGTTGATTTGGCCTAATTAAGGTAAGTATCTTGCCTAACTTTGTGTAAGGAAAACTACTTGTAGGATTTGGTCTAATTGTATTATTTAAATTATGTGAAAGACGTGTACATGAGGTGACGACTGTGCATGGGATTATTTGTGGTAATTGACCGGTTTAGACTCTTAGGTTATTTATATGCGTTGAATTGAAGTTGTTGTTACATTGGATATCTTTCATTGTTGAGTTATTCTTCTATTTTATTATTTTATTTTTGAAATTCTTGTACACATTGTTATTGATCTGTAGGCTATGTATTGTAGTGATATTGGTGTTGCTGCTTTGGCAATGTTGTGGCATATGGGGTGTGGTGCGAGATGATTATTGTGTTGTGATGAGATGCGCATACAGCGGCATAAGAGTAGTGTTATTGATATGCATGGGGCGAGATAAGGGGAATTTATGTACGTGTTGCTAGTAAGGGAAATTACTATATTTGAAGCACACGCGGTGAGATAATGGGGCTAAAGAGTGTGAAGCTATTTTGGAAAATGTTTTTATAATAAATGTAAGGCTCACGTGGCTTTATTAGGAAGATTTTTGATTTGTGACTTGTAATTTGTGATTATGAGGTGTAGTACCTCGGGGTAATTCTTATTCTAAACCTTGTGTTAGAACGTATTCATTATTTGGACTGTCATTTTTCTTTTCTTAATTGATTTAACTTGTATTTTAACTGTGTTCTGGTCAATTTGCTACTTTGTCACCTATTTACTCCTTGTTGCCATTTGTTGCTTTTACTTTCCATTGTTAGCTTTATATTAATATTCTTTCCATTGTTAGCTTTATACTAATATTCTTTCCATTTTTAGATGTATATTAATATTCTTTCCATTGTTAGGTTTATATTAATACTATCCACATGTTTTGTGTCTAGTGAGTGTCCCGACTTGTACCTCGTTACTACTCCATCGAGGTTAGTCTTGATACTTACTGGGTACCATTATGGTATACTCTTACTATGCTTTGCACATTTTTGGGCAGATCCTTGTACCTCAGAGCGTGCCAGACGTTTGATAGCTGTTTGAGTTGCTGAGAAGACTTCAAAGTATACATGCCATTCCACTCGCAGGCCTCGCAGTCACCTTTTGTTATCCTTCATTAATACTGTCATTTGAATTTCATAACAGTCTTGTATTTAGAGATTTGTAGTGTATTTTAGTAGAGCATATGACTCCGTATTACCAGTTTTGAGGATGTAAAACTATTGAACAGTTCAGCATATTATGCCATTTACAAGTTTAATTTAATAGCTTGTTGTTTATTCTGTTAAATCTCATCTTGTGTTAGGCTTATCTAGTCTTAGAGAGTAGGTGCCAGCACGATCCTAAAGGTGGGATTTTGGGGTCGTGACACCCTTGTTGGGAACTCCTTTGAGTTTAGCATTGTTCCATGTTTAGTTGAGAAATAGAGAGTGCACATGTGTCATATACTGTATTACTTTACATATACGGGGCTAGACAGATGTGCACCATGCCTTTTGTGCTAGACAGATGCATTCAGGGCTATACATTTGCCTATGGGGTTGTACAGTTGCCTACGGAGCTATACATATACATACCAAGCCTTATATGTTCGACATTACTTGTATGATATAAGTCAGAGACCACTGAGAATGTTTCTATATTATCATTGTCTCCTCCGATTACATTTAGTATATCATGTATATCAATTCAGTTTTAGTTATTCAGTTGCCTTACATGCTCGGTACATTATTTTGTACTGCCCTTTTTGGCGGGGGAGCTGCATTTCATGCATGTAGGTTTTGGCAGTCACAGAGGCAGGCCTCAGCAGTAGGTGCGCCGGTATACAGTTTAATAGGTAAGCTGCACATCACTCGGAGTTACCAGGTCTAGAGCTTTTGTTGTATATTCAGACAATATGGGTGGGCGGCGGCACTGTCCCGACCATAGTACAATTGTATTCTGTAGAGGCTTGTGACTTGTCTTGTGTGTACAAATGTCAGTCTGGTGGCTTTCGGTCCTTGTATGTATTCTCTTTTGATTGTGTAAGTTGATATTGGCCTTGTTAACCCGTGTATATATATTGGGTTGCTTCCCGTTTAGTTGAGATTAGTGCCTAGTACTAACTCTTTAATATTTCTTGGTGGAAGTACCCCTGATCCCATTGGTAACGAGTGGGCCCAAATAATTCAATCGGGGTAGTTGCCGAAGCATACCACATAGTTCCGACAAAAACAAAAGCTGCAAATAAGACAACATTTATACTACTGGAAAGGACGGTTTCAATATTTCCCATACGTAATCCTTTGTATAGACATTGTGGCAGACGGACACTAAGATGGAATGTTCATGTTGCAATATGATGAGAGGCTATTCCTCCTGGATGTTCATTCCTCAAATTTTGGTAAGTTATGGCCTTGCTGGACTAAGATATTACAGAACGATATTCAGTTGGCCTTGTCGGCCTAAGCAGTCATATAGGTTCAGATAATGCAAGTTTCAGTTGTTACGCTCGGTCAAGTAAGGCACCGGGTGGGGATCTCGCCTCCCCGAATTTGGGGCATGACATATAGTTATGGCTTGATGCAGCTTGTTGGGATTGATACAGTGTATAAGGATTGTAATTAAGGTTGAAGGACGAATCTTCATTCAAGATTGTGTTAATGGGCTTATATGGATTGAAGTGATGTGAGATCACCCATGGGTATGTGTATGATAAGTTTATACAGTGAGCTGACAACTTTGAAATGACTTTTGGCACATTCGAGGACGAGCGTATGCTTCAGCGAGGGAGCATGTAACGACCCGAACAGTCACTTTGAGCTTTAGAATTCCATTTGGAAGTTTGAGACTTTGAGTAGCTTCATATGATACACTATGACTTACGTGTCTGGTTGGTTTTTATGTTCAAGAGGTTTGGATTGATTTGGAATAATGATTCTCATTATGAAAGCTTAAAGTTGGAAGAGATGCCCAAGGTTTAGCTTTTGAGTAAACGATCCCGGAATCGAGATTTGATGGGTTCTATGAGTTCGTATGTTGATTTTGGACTTGTACGTATGTTCGTATTTGATTTTGTATGTTCCTAGTGGATTTTGACTCTATTTGTCGAAAGTTTGCAATTTAAAGAATTGGATACTTTATAGGTTTGATTGGATGTTTATTTTGATATAACCGGATTCCATTTGGTGTTCTGGAATATTGGATAAGTCCAGTTAGTTGATTGGAACTTAAGTTCAAAGTTTTGTTATGATCCAAAATGTCTGATTGTTACTCGGACGCATCCGACGAAGTCGGAATATTTGAAAGTCGAGATAATGATATTATCTTCAATTCTTGATTTTGATGTTATTTGTGGTGTTTCTAGCCTTTGTAGAAGTTTGAATTAGGTAATTGTACTTGTTGGTATGCTTGGACGGGGTCCCCAGGGGTTCGGGTGAGTTTTGGACCATTTCTAGGCCCTTTTCAGGTGCTGTTTTTTTTTGTTGCTACAAGAGCATACATCGCGATCGCGGAGCTCTGGTCTTGTAAATTGCATTCGCGGAGAGAGTATTCACAATCGCGTAGAAGAATTTCTATTGTCACTAGGCTATTTTCGGGAGCTTTTATCATTCAATCTATAAGGAATTTGGAGATGATCAAAAATAAAAGTTGTAGCCCTTTATGTCTAGTTTTTAGGAACTAAACCGTTTTTCATTCAGAATTTTTACACAATGTTATGGCTATTAACAAGAGGTTGTCTCGGAAGAGTTGAACAATTTTTGTCAAGTTTGTTCATCACGATTGTGGAGCTTCTTGGCCCCAATTGCGAATGATAAAATCATGCTGGAAATTTTGTGAACTGCGGTAGCGGGGTTGGTGACCGCGATCGTGAAGAAGGAGGCCTGGCAGGGGTATTTAATACCTAGTTTCAAGATTTGGAGTTATTTTCACAAATTTTGAGGCTTGGAGAGCGGATCAAGGCAATTTTAGAGATGGATTTCACCAATATTCTTAGGGTAAGTAATTTCTACTTAATTTTGGTCATATATCATGAATCTCCATGGATTTCTACACTTAAAATATGAAGTTTCAGAGTGAAATTTGGGATTTTACACTATAATTTAAGAGAGTGTATTTGGAGAATTTAACCACGGATTTGGAATCGAATTTAAAAACTAATTATATATTTGGACTCGGAAGGTTAGGGTCATCGATATTTGGTATCAGGGTCGAATTTTGGGCACGCGGTCCCAAGTTGACTTTTTTGTTCATGTTTTGAAAATTCAGAAAAGATCAAAGCTTTATTGATTGGCATTGCTTCCTACAGCATTATTTGACTTCCTTGGATAATGTTTGGCTTGTATTTGTATGATTGGAGGGTTAGAACGTGGTTTTGACGCAATTTGAAGTTGAAGACTAACCCGGATGAGGTAAGTATCTTGCCTAGCTTTGGTTTGAGGGACTTTTTCCTAATAAATAATATCGGTTGCTGCATGCGGGGGCCTCTGCCTCTGCCTCTAGCGACACCTGCTCCGGGAGCAGCACCGTCGATAACTGCAGCTTGTGTTCTCACCGTCGGTGAGAGAATGGAATGATAAAAGTTCAAACTCCGAGATCAATAAGCTCGCACGATATGAATGAAAGAAGTGAACAAAAATACAACCTAAATTCGAAATCACAAATACAGTAAGGACAAGTCATAACTCAGCAACTACGACAGCTTTCACATTAAGTCATAGTCAACAACTTCAATCAATTAGTCAAATCTTTTAGTTGATAAAAACATTTCGAATTATACTTCCTTCAAGTAAATATTTTTCCAAGATAGTTCTCTAAAAATGAATACCTTTCGAATATAACCCTTTCAAATAAATATCCTTTGAATGTAAGTCACCCCGTGACACCTCATATCATAATCTTACAATACGGGTCTCAATACCTGAACCCTAACACTAGGCATCTTGTGCCCTCATCACACCTCATAATCATACTGACAACTCACGTGCCCAAAAGAGTCATTCTCACATGGAAGGAAAATAAACAAGGGTGTGCATCTATACTCAGAAATCTTAAGGAGCCTCCTATCCGATAAGGGTGCTTAGCCACGTGTATGCTTGTGCAAGTGTCCTATCATAGTTCATACCAGCTAGTAAGCATAAGGACAAAAACGGATAGCACATATGTTGTTTACACATGGATAGGATCAATGGAAACAACAGGTCAGAACACAGAGATAGCAACAGGGGATCTCCCAAGATAACGTCCCGTAGTCCCAAACATATATGTGCAGAGGATCTCCCGGGATATCGTCCCGTAGTCCAAATCGTAAATATGCGGGGAAATCTCCCGGAATACCGATCCGTAGTCCCAGAGTAAATATCCAATACAGGGGGATCTCCCAGGATATCGTCCCATAGTCCCAAATATAAAGGTGCAGGGGATCTCTCGAAATACCGATCCGTAGTCCCAAAGTAAATATCCAGTACAAGGGGATCCCCCAGGATATCGTCCCGTAGTCCCAAATATAAAGGTGTAGGGGATCTCTCGGAATACCGATCCGTAGTCCCAAGGTAAATATCCAGTACAGGGGGATCTCCCGGGATATCGTCCCGTAGTCCCAAATATAAAGGTGTAGGGGATCTCCCAAAATACCGATCCGTAGTCCCAAAATAAACATGCAGCGCAATCAAAGAGAATACAATTACACTACGGCAGAAAACTCGTACATCACCACAACTCGTACAACAACAACGATGACAATAATATAAGGTACGACTAGTAAGTCAACTCAAGAACTGTAAATCACGAAGAAACGGTAGGATCAGCTCACAAGGAATAACCGCAGAAAAGAATGCTGTCATAAAGTGAACAGTTCAACAAAGGGAAAACTATTATGTAGTAACAATCCCACAATACACAACTCAATAACAAGGGAATCAACACGAGTCAAGTAGTCCCAAATAAAGGCAAGTCAACAAAGATGTGGGTTATCTAAACTCCTTTTTAAGGTTGAACAAATACGAGGATATCCGACAATTCAATTAAGGAAAGATGATCTTAGCTTCACTTAAGACTAAACAATTATAGGAGGAGATGATGATACATTCCCAATTAAGACAAGCAGCTATGAAAAGATAGCATGACAATAGGAGAAGCAAAATTCTTCAGTTAAGTCAAATAGGAGTCGATTAGGCAATAAGAGTGAATCATGAAGCAATTAATTCCAATTAAGCATGTAGAGGTGAAACTAGTAAATAGGAAACTCAGTCATGTCAAGAACACATTCATACACAATGAATATAAAGACCTAAGAACCCTAAAGGCCAATTTTCCACAAATAAGTCCGAGCATGCACTCGTCACCTTGCGTACACGAACTACAATCAACATAGAAGACTCAAATCCTAAGGGAAAATCCCCCACACAAGGTTAGGCAAGATACTTACCTCGACTTGCTCCAATTTAATCCACTAGTAGGCCTTTTTCCTCAATTATCCAATTCTGAATGCCTCGATTCTAGCCAAAACAATTCGATACAGTCAACAAAATTTATAGAATCAACTTCATAAGAAAATAATACATTTTTCAATAAAAATCCAAAATTAACTCAAAATTCACCCATGGGGCCCACGTCTCGCAATCCGACGAAAGTCACGGAATATGAAAGCCCATCCAATCAGGAGTCTAACCATACCAAAATTACTAAATTCCGATAGCAATTCGACCCCCAGATCCTCAAATCTATCCAATAGGGTTTTCAAACTTTTCCAACTCAAATCACAGATTAAAAGCTAAAATTAGTAATAGATTCGGGTAATCTAACCAAAATTGAGTTAAGAACACTTACCCCGTTGTTTTCTCTGAAAATCCGTCGACCGCTCCACCCGAGCTTCCTTGGTCCAAAAATGGAAGAATAGGACGAATTTGGACTTTATTCTGCTGCCCAGGGGTTTGTTCTTCGTGTTCACGACCCTTCTCTCGCGTTCGCGATGAACAAATTCCTCATCAGCGATTTCCAAACTCATTCATACAGCCTTTAGTATAATGGTCATAACTTTTTGCACACAACTCCAAATGACAAATGGTTTGATGTTCTGAAAATTAGACACCAAGGGTTATAGTTTCATAGGTTCCTCATTTTCTAGGTCATTATATATTGCGAGATATATGCTTCCAAAGTCAACCCTGTGCATCAGAGATTTTCGAACTATCTCCGGACAGCCTGTAGTATAAATACCATAACTTTTTGTACACAAATCTAAATACCAATTAATTTACTTTTTTGAAAACTAAACACAAAGGACTAGAACTTTTACTTTTGGATCGTCTCTAAATTCCTTATAGATTGTGAGATATGAGCCTCCGAAGTCAAACCTGTGCAACCGAGATTTCCTTCTTCGCGAACGCGAATGTCTCTTCGCGAACACGTAGAACAAACTTCCAGAAGCCAAATTCTTCTTCGCGAACGCGGGTGGCTCCTCGCGAACGCAAAGAACAACACCGGATATCAGAAAATCAGCATCCAAAGTAGCCCAAAATGATTCGAAACACACCCGAGTCCCCCGGGACCCCAACGAAATATACCAAAAAGTCCTAAAACATGATACGGACTTGGGTCGAAATTTCAAATCACATCAAACAACGATAAAACCGCGAATCACACTCCAATTCAGGCTTAAATGAAACTAAGAACTTCCAATTTCTATATTCGATGGCGAAACCTATCAAATCAAGTCTGATTGACCTCAAATTTTGCACACAAGTCATAAATGACATAATGGAGCTAGGAAATTTTTTAGAACTGGATTCTGACCCCCGATATCAAAAAGTCAACTCCCTGGTCAAACTTCCAAATTTAAATTTCTTATTTTCGCCATTTCAAGCCTAATTTAGCTACGGACCTTGAAATAAATATCCGGACACACCCCTAAACCCGAAATCACCATACGGAGCTATTGGAATCATCAAAAATTCATTTCGGGGGTCGTTTACACATATTTCACCTTCCGGTCAAATTATTTAACTTAAGCTTTCTTCTTGGAGACTAAGTGTCTCAATTCATTTCTAAACCTCACTGGACCCGAACCATTTACCCCGGCAAGTCACATAACAACTGTAAAGCATGAATTTAGCAATAAATGGGGAAACGGGATTGTATTATTAAAAACTACCGGCCGGGTCATTACATTCTCCCCTTCTAAAACAAACGTTCGTCCTCGAACGTGCCAAGATTCGCCTCAAAGTACTCAAAACACTGAATGCACACTTCCAACATACACCCGCGGGTGATCCCACGTCACCCCAATCCACGTAAGCTTGACGACACCCTCTCAACTGAATTTAGCCTTTCTTCCAATACCAATAAGCCTTAGAGCCAAAATTCTCACCTTCTATTCATTTCCAAGAGACCCGATTCTAAATCCATATCCGGTATCAGTCTCAACTAAGTGCAACCACTATGCCTATAACCATATAGTACGACCACACAACATACACACCACACATAGGCCTATAATAGCATTCCTGATCACAATACCTGCAAGACATCAAATCCTCCACCGGCCACTAGCCTCATATCCGATAGGACTCTGTTTCAAACCTCCATAACACTGAGAATGATGCAAGAAACACGAAGGCCTCATAACCAAACACCCGAATCAACAAGTCACAACTAATACCACCGGGCACACATCCCGCAAGCTTTAACTAAAGAAGCACAGAACGAAAATTACTGAATATGAAAAGAGAAACACATAGGAGAATTATCAAACAAGCCCGAGATGCACAACTCTCTATCAGTACCAACCTACAAAACAACATAACAAGAAAAGAATTAAAGCATATGAACAATTCACAAGGATCTCATACCAGTATAACTTCCACCATGGTACACAACCCGGTTCAAACACATCAAATCACATGAAATCACGAGGGTCTTACCCTCAACTCTGAATCACAAGTAGGATATATATCAAACCAGCTGGAAACTTTCACTAGACCAATTTTTGTCACAAATTACAACAAGTATTGGCTCCCATACCGGTGGAGCATAAAAATCACAACTCGTAGCCAAAAATACTTAGAAATCACATCAATCCTACCGAAATGGACAATAGGAATTTAATACTAGTCTCATAATTCTCAACAATGAATAGAAACAGACGATAGACACAACTATCACTCATAGAACCTCCCAACAGGGTAACACATAAATAGAGTGCAAATCATGAAACACACCTATAAGTGGAGCAACAAATAGGGGTACTCACCCCGATAAGCAGAACTGTAATGAACTACGGATGGTGCCCCTCTATAACAAATCAAAATCATACCTGAATGACATCATCTGGCGCAATGGCCTTAAGCCTACTATATGAAATACGTCAACGGGCTAGGCCTCCCCCTCTTGGGCGCCCTCTACTCACCTGAATACCTAGCTGTGACACATCTGCCCGAAATCTGGGGAAATCTCTCACCATGTGGCTAGTATCTCCACACTCAAAGCAACCCCTCTACTGACGTGGCTGTGGGAACTGTGCGATATAGGTACTCTGAGACCCATGAACACCTGAATCACTATGTGAAGCCTGAAGCGCAAACTGAACTGGCTGACCCACGAAACCTCCACCATGTCGCACCCTGCCTCCAGAATAAGGGCCAGTAAATCTCTTTGGTCTACGAGGCCTCCTCGCCTCCCTGTACTCCTCTCTCCTGATCTCGTTTGTCCTCTCGCTCCCGATCCCACATGCCCTTTAACCAGCGAGCGATCCCTACCACCTGTTGAAACAAAACATCTGACTCCAACTCTCGAGCCATGTTGAACTGAATATCATGGCTGAGCCCCTCAATAAATCCACGGACTCTCTCTCTAACTGTAGCGACCAAGGCAGGTGCATGTCTGGCCAAATCGCTGAATCTGATGACATAATCAAATACGGACACGGTGCCCTGACGCGGCTGCTCAAACTCCGCACGCCATGCATCCCGAAGTGACTGAGGTACAAACTCTCTCAAAACATCTCTAAAAACTGAACCCATGTAAGTGAAGCTGCATCTGCCGGCTACCCAACATCATATGCCCACCACCACCGATAAGCCGCTCCCTTAAGCTGGAACGTAGTAATAGCAATCCCACTCATCTCAACAACACCCATAGTACGGAGAATGCGATGGCACTCCTCTATAAACCCCGTGCGCTCTCTGAAGCCCAACCACTGAATGTAGGAGGGTCATAGTCCTTGGACCATGCAAATCTAAATTGCCCTTCCTCAAATGTTGCTGCCCTGACTATAAGCTGAACTAGGACCACAGGCTGTGTTGCCATGACACCTGGAACCTGACCAACGTGAACTCGCTGCTCTGGAATATGGTCGAGCTGCGGCACGTACTCCTCGTCGGCCTCTGCCTCTAGCGACACCTGCTCCGGGAGCAGCACCGTCGATAACTGCAGCTCGTGTCCTCATCATCAGTGAGAGAATGGAATGATAAAAGTTCAAACTCCGAGATCAATAAGCTCGCACGATAGGAATGAAAGAAGTAAGATTGTCCTAATAGTTCCGTAGCCTCTCAAAGATAAGTACAGACGTCTCAGTACCGGTCTGCAAGACTCTACTAAACTCGCTTATGACTCATAGCACCTATGAACCTAGAGCTATAATACCAACTTGTCACAACCCAACTTTCCCTTCGTTTGGGTATCGTGATAGAACCTAGTCTTAGGGTCTAGGTAAGCCTAACTTATACTGAAATACCACAATAATAAATGGAATTTAACAGCCTTGAAGCAGCAATCTCTACAAAATTTATAATTCCCAAAACCCGGTAGTACAAGTCATAAGCTCTATAGAGTTTTGCTACAACTTCTAAACACAATCGTATGGAAATAAGTACAACAGTGTGAATATAAGATATGAAGGTGACTCCGAAGCCTGCGAACGCAGCAGTAGGGCTACCTTGAGTCTCCTCGGCAAGAACCCGTACAGCTACTATACCTGGATCTACACACAAAAAAATGTGTAGAAGTGCAGTATAAGCACACCACAGCGATGCCCAGTAATTATCAAGACTAACCTCGGTGGAGTAGTGACGAGGAACAGTCAAGACACCCACTGGTCTAATAAGCAGAATAAGTATAAGTATAGAAACAACCGAACATGATATCTATATAAGGACTAAGCGATATTGCTAACAATACAATAACTACAATAGGGAAAGAAAACAGCAAGTAACAGCGGAACACCATAATAAATCTCATAAAAGTGAACAAAAATACAACCTAAATTCGAAATCACAAATACAGTAAGGACAAGTCATAACTCAGCAACTACGACAGCTTTCACTTTAGGTCATATCCAACAACTTCAATCAATTAGTTAAATCTTTTAGTTGATAAAAACATTTCGAATTATACTTCCTTCAAGGAAATATTTTTCCAAAATAGTTCTCTAAAAATGAATACCTTTCGAATATAACCCTTTCAAATAAATATCCTTAGAATATAAGTCACCCTGTGACACCTCATCTCATAATCATACAATACGGGTTTCAATACCTGAACCCTAACACTTGGCATCCTGGGCCCTCATCACACCTCATAATCATACTGACAACTCACGTGCCCAAAAGAGTCATTCTCACATGGAAGGAAAATAAACAAGGGTGTGCGCCTATACTCAGAAATCTCAAGGAGCCTCCTATCCGATAAGGGTGCTTAGCCACGTGTATGCTTGTGCAAGTGTCCTATCATAGTTCATACCAGCTAGTAAGCATAAGGACAAATCGTATATATGCAGGGAAATCTCCCGGAATACCGATCCATAGTCCCAGAGTAAATACCCACTATAGGGGGATCTCCCGGGATATCGTCCCGTAGTTCCAAATATAAAGGTGCAGGGGATCTCCTGGAATACCGATCCGTAGTCCCAAAGTAAATATCCAGTACAAGGGGATCTCCTCGGATATCGTCCCGTAGTCCTAAATATAAAGGTGCAGGGGATCTCCCAGAATACCGATTCGGAGTCCCAAAGTAAATATCTAGTACAGGGGGATCTCCCGGGATATCGTCCCGTAGTCCCAAATATAAAGGTACAGGGGATCTCCCAGAATACCGATCCGTAGTCCCAAAGTAAATATACAGTGGTACCAAAGAGAATAAAATTACAGCATGGCAGAAAACTCGTACATCACCACAACACGTACAATAGCAACAATGATAATAATACAAGGTACGACAAGTAAGTCAACTCAAGAACTGTAAATCACGAAGAAACGGTAGGACCAGTTCACAAGGAATAACCATAAAAAAGAATGCTGGCATAAAGTGAAAAATTCAACAAAGGGAAAACTAACATTTAGTAACGATCCCACAATACACAAGTCAATAACAAGGGAATCAACACGAGTCAAGTAGTCCCAAATAAAGGCAAGTCAACAAAGATGTGGGTTATCTAAACTCCTTTTTAAGGTTGAACAAATACGAGGATATCCGACAATTCAATTAAGGAAAGATGATCTTAGCTTCACTTAAGACTAAACAATTATAGGAGCAGATGATGATAAATTCCCTATTAAGACAAGCAACTATGAAAAGATAGCATGACAATAGGAGAAGCGAAATTCTTCAATTAAGTCAAATAGAAGTTGATTAGGCAATAAGAGTGAATCATGAAGCAATTAATTCCAATTAAGCATGTAGAGGTGAAACTAGTAAATAGGAAACTCAGTCATGTCAAGAACACATTCACACATAGTGAATATAAAGACCTAAGAACCCTAAAGGCCAATTTTCCACAAATAAGTCCAAGCACGCACTCGTCACCTCGCATACACGAACTACAATCAACATAGAAGACTCAAATCCTAAGGGGAAGTCTCCCACACAAGGCTAGGCAAGATACTTACCTCGACTTGCTCCAATTTAATCCACTAGTATGCCTTTTTCCTCGATTATCCAATTCTGAATGGCTCGAATCTAGCCAAAATAATTCCATACAGTCAACAAAATTTATAGAATCAATTTCATAAGAAAATACTACATTTTTCAATAAAAATCCGAAATTAACTCAAAATTCACCCATGGGGCCCACGTCTCGAAATCCGACAAAAGTCACGGAAGATGAAAGCCCATCCAATCACGAGTCTAACCATACCAAAATTACTAAATTCCGACAGCAATTCGACCCCCAAATCCTCAAATCTATCCAAGAGGGTTTTCAAACTTTTCCAACTCAAATCACAGATTAATAACTAAAATTAGTAATAGATTCGGGTAATCTAACCTAAATTGAGTTAAGAACACTTACCCCGTTGTTTTCTCTAAAAATCCCTCGAAAAATCGCCCCACCCGAGCTTCCTTGGTCCAAAAATGGAAGAATGGGACGAATTTGGACTTTATTCTTCTACCCAGGGGTTTGTTCTTCGCGTTCGCGACCCTTCTCTTGCGTTCGCGATGAACAAATTCCTCATCAGCGATTTCCAAACTCATTCCAGACAGCCTTTAGTATAATGGTCATAACGTTTTGTACACAACTCCAAATGACAAATGGTTTGATGTTCTGAAAACTAGACACCAAGGGCTATAGTTTCAAGTGTTCCTCATTTCCTGAGTCATTATATATTGCAAGATATAAGCTTCCAAAGTCAATCCTGTGCAGCAGAGATTTTCGAACTATCTCCGGACAGCCTGTAGTATAACTACCATAACTTTTTGTACACAAATCTAAATACCAATTAATTTACTTTTCTGAAAACTAGACACAAAGGACTACAACTTTTACTTTTGGATCATCTCTAAATTCTTTATAGATTGTGAGATATGAGCCTCCGAAGTCAAACCTGCGCAATCGAGATTTCCTTCTTCACGAACGCGAATGTCTCTTCGCGAACACGTAGAATAATCTTCCAGAAGCCAAATTCTTCTTCGGGAACGTGGGTGGCTCCTCGCGAATGCGAAGAACAACACCAGATATCAGAAAATCAGCATCCAAAGTAGACCAAAATGATTCGAAACACACCCGAGTCCCCCGGGACCCCAACGAAATATACCAAAAAGTCCTAAAACATGATACGGACTTGGGTCGAAATTTCAAATCACATCAAAAAATGCTAAAACCGCGAATCACACTCCAATTCAAGCTTAAATGAAACTTAGAACTTCCAACTTCTATATTCGATGCCGAAACCTATCAAATCAAGTCCGGTTGACCTCAAATTTTGTAGACAAGTCATAAATGACCTAACGAAGCTAGGAAAACTTTCAGAACTGGATTCCAACCCCGATATCAAAAAGTCAACTCCCCGGTCAAACTTCCAAATTTAAATTTCTTATTTTCGCCATTTCAAGCCTAATTTAGCTACAGACCTCGAAATAAATATCTGGACACACCCCTAATCCCGAAATCACCATACGGAGTTATTGGAATCATCAAAAATTCATTCCGAGGTTGTTTACATATATTTCACCTTCCGGTCAAATTATTCAACTTAAGCTTTCTTCTTGGAGACCAAGTGTCTCAATTCTTTTCAAAACCTCACAGGACCCGAACCAATTACCCCGGCAAGTCACATAACAACTTTAAAGCATGAATTTAGGAGTAAATGGGGAAACGAGATTGTATTATTCAAAATGACCGGCCGGGTCGTTACACAACTATTCTCAGTTTCTTGAATTGTTGTATCATCTTAGTGATATGTGTTTGATATTTTATTGTCTTTGTGGATACTTGCTATGACTTGAGAATTGGAATGGAATTTTCAGAGTGGATTATGTGCATTGTATGAAGTGAGGTTTAGTATTGCATTTTGTGGCATCTCGTATTAGTCTAGAACTTGCCTCGTATATGGGTCAAAGCGAAATGAGTGAGTCTTGTTGAGTCTACGAGATGATTTAGGCATTTCTTTGATTAGGACTAAGCCTTTTTCCCTCCATTGTTGATGTTATTCATACTCAACCATTTTGAGCTTATAAGCCTTTTCCTTGGCACCCATATTACAAGTGTTTACCTCGAAAAACGTAAGTAACAATTAAAGATATTTTGTGATTTTAAAGATATGTGATATATTCTAATACTAGTGATCATACAAGTAATATTGAGCTTAAGTAAGAAGAAATAAGGAACCGAATAAGTGTTGTTATTATAGTAGGGGGCCTCGAGCTCGACTTATCCAGGGACTCGAGGTCAGCAAAGAGTAATAAAGTATGAACAATAAAGTAAAGGCAATAAAGCTGAAGATATTTTGAGAGTACGTTAAACAAGAAGAGTAACAATGCTCTTTTGCAATGAATGATCTGATCCCTTACAAAAATGATTGGGGTCTCCTATATATAGGAGGAGAGAACCCTAACCTAGTACCTTGCTCATAAAGGTAAAGAATTCTATTGGTACAGGTGTATAACGGCCTAGTACGGATCTATACCGTATCGTACAGCCCTTATCTTATAATTAATGCCCAGGTCCACTTGTCCTCGAGAAATTCCCGCTCTTTCTTGATTGACTTCGAGACAATGCCGCCCTCGATGCAGCCCGTGCCAGGTATTCGATCAGCTTCCCCAAGGTAGGTTCCCTTTTAGTCGGATACGACACCCACTTCGAGTTGCCCAGACTCGGGCCTATATCCTGATTAAGCCTTCAAAATCATACTCCTCGATTTTGACCGTATACAGGTAGTCCCCGCTTTTCATAGAATAAGATGATAAAAAACAATTTGAACCTCGATTTTCGTGGAACCTTTGCGATGATGTCATGCTCGTGAAGTAAGCATTTGAAGTGATCGATGCGTCGCATAAGTTCATCTCCCAAAAACATTGAATGTCCTGTCGGTCATTTCACTAAAAGCATTAAATATGCTGCCGGTTCATTTCCCCAAAAAGCATTGAATGCATGTCAGCATCGGTCGGCCACTTGTGCCGCCGAATTGGCCGAACAAAACTACTCACATTCCTTCTTCGTCATCTTCTGGCCCTTTCCTCTCTCTATCCCTTCTTCTAATCTCCTATTTTTATGGTTCAAACCTGTGACCACAAGGTCATATGGTAGAAACTTTGTCAGTTATGCCATGACTCTTTTTCAAAGCTTTCCCCCACTAAGTGGGATTATACTAAGTTGTTGTTGTTGGCTCGAAACATAGCCGGGACCATACAAGTTACAAAGTTCCATGTCGTCGAAGGTAACATAAGGTATAACATACTCCTCGGGAGACCGTGGATACACAGCATGAGGGCAGTGCCTCGGAGAAATCAAGCGCTGAAGATAAGCAAGCGGCTGAATATCAGTCATAGCCCCCAGCCTCGGCGGAGTCGGAACAACAGGTAACTGAAGAAAAAGAGGACTTCCTTACCCCTCGAACCTTCGTCGTCCCTGAAGAGTCCGATGCAACCAAGTCAACTATCGAGGAACTAGAGCAGGTCATACTCAACGAATACCTACCCGAAAGAAAAGTATACCTGGGAACGGGAGTAACCCCCGAACTCAGGAAAAAACTCATTCAATTTCTTATTGATAATATGGATTGCTTTGCTTGGTCCCATTTAGATATGACAGGGATTCCACCGGAAATAACCACACATCAGCTGAGCATCGATCCCAGGTTCAAACCGGTGAAGCAAAAAAGGAGACCTCAGTTCGAGGTAAAACATGCCTTCATAAAAGACGAGGTAACCAAACTTCTTAAAATAGGATCTATTCGGGAGGTAAAGTACCCCGAGTGTTTAGCCAACGTAGTAGTAGTTCCTAAAAAGGGAAACAAGCTTAGGATGTGCGTAGATTAATAAGGACCTGGACAAAGCATGTCTGAAAGATTCCTTTCCACTGCCGAACATCGACCGAATGATCGATGCCACGGCTGACCACGAGACCTTAACTTTTCTCGATGCCTACTACGGGTACAATCAAATTCAGATGAACCCAGAAGACCAAGAAAAGACTTCATTTATTACTAAATTTGGAACTTACTGTTACAACGTCATGCCCTTTGGGCTTAAAAATGCCGGAGCAATGTACCAACGCTTAGTTAACAAAATGTTTGAAGAACAGATAGGTAAAACAATGGAAGTCTATATTGATGATATGTTGGTTAAGTCCCTGCGCGCAGAGGACCATTTGGCTCATTTGCAGGAAACATTTGAAATCTTGAGGAAATACAACATGAAGCTTAACCCGGAGAAATGTGCCTTCGGAGTTGGTTCGGAAAAATTCCTTGGCTTCATGGTGTCAAATCGGGGTATCGAGATTAACCCCGATAAAATCAAGGCCATCGAAGATATCAAGGTCGTGGATAGCGTGAAAGCCGTGCAAAGGTTAACAGGCCGAATAGCTGCTTTGGGACGGTTCATTTCGAGGTCATCATATCGAAGTCACTTTTTCTTTTCTTTGCTAAAATAGAAGAAGGATTTTGCATGGACCCCAGAATGCCAACGAGCCTTAGAAGAGTTAAAGCGGTATCTGTTGAGCCCGCCTTTGCTTCACACCCCGAAGATAGATGAAAGGCTTTATCTCTACTTGGCAGTATCGGAGATAGCAGTAAGTGGGGTACTAGTTTGAGAAGATCAAGGTATGCAATTTCCTATTTATTTACGTGAGCTGTGCTCTAGGAGATGCTGAAACTAGGTACCCTCACTTGGAAAAATTAGCACTTGCATTAATAAGCGCATCTCGAAAGTTGAACCATATTTTCAATGTCATCCTATATGTGTGTTAACCACTTACCCCCTGCAGAATGTTTTGCATAAGCCCGAGCTATTAGGCCGATTGACTGAATGGGACGTCAAGCTTAGCGGGTACGATATCGAATATCAACCCCGAGCGGCCATTAAGTGTCAAATCCTAGCTGACTTCTTGGCCAATTTCACGCCGACCCTCGTACCCAAAGTGGAGAAAGAACTCTTGTTGAGCTTTGGTACAACATCAAGGGTATGGACCCTCTTTACAGACGGTGCCTCGAACGTGAAAGGGTCCGGGCTTGGCATTATCTTGAAGCCACCCACAGGTGATATCATTAGGCAGTCTATTAAAGCCCCAAGATTAACTAACAATGAGGCCGAGTATGAGGCTATGATTGCAGGTCTTGAGCTAGCTAAAAGCTTGGGAGCAGAAATCATCGAGGCCAAGTGTCCAAGTGAACAAAAGTTTCGAGGTCCGAGAGGATAGAATGCAATGGTACTTGGATAAACTACACGTAACCCTGCACCGTTTCAAGGAGTGGACTCTGGATCACGTGCCTCGAGAGCAAAACAGCGAGGCCGATGCGCTTGCCAATCTGGGATCTTCGATCGAAGAAGATGACATCGTCCCGGGGGCCGTTGTCCAATTATCAAGGTCTGTGGTAGAAGAGGGTCATGCCGAGATAAATTCAACAAGTCTGACATGGGACTGGAGGAATAAGTATATTGACTATTTGAAAAATGGTAAACTCCCATCGGACCACAAAGAGTCGAGGGCCCTACGAGCCAAGGCTGCTAGGTTTGCATTAGATAAGGATGGAACATTGTATAGGAGAACATTTGATGGGCCATTATCGGTATGTTTGGGGCTGCGGGACACCGATTATGTCCTTCGATAAATTCACGAAGGCACTTGTGGGAATCATTCCGGCGCCGATTCCTTGGTTCGCAAAATTATCAAAGCAGGTTACTACTGGGATAGCATGGAAAAGGATACTAAGGAATTTATCAGAAAATGTGATAAGTGTCAACGATTCACACCAATGATCCATCAGCCCGGAGAACAACTCCATTCGGTTCCATCCCCATGGCCTTTCACGAAATGGGGGATGGATATAGTCGGCCCTCTAATAACGGCCCTAGGTAAAGCCAAATTTATTCTGTTTATGACTGATTATTTTTCTAAGTGGGTGGAAGCACATGTCTTCGAGAAGGTCAGAGAAAAAGAAGTTATCGACTTCATTTGGGACCACATCATATTCCGGTTCGGGATACCGGCCGAGATTGTGTGACAACGGAAAATAATTTATCGGCGGCAAGGTGACGGAGTTCCTCGAGGCACACAAAATAAAGAGGATCTTATCGACACCATATCACCCAACTGGAAATAGACAGGCTGAGTCAACAAATAAAACTATCATTCGAAACTTGAAGAAAAGATTGGGCGATGCGAAAGGAAAATGGAGAGAAGTTCTACCTGAGGTCCTTTGGGCAAATCGGACGTCATCGAAGTCCAGCACAGGGGCCACCCCGTTTTCCATAGTATATTGTTCCGAGGACCTCATCCCCATCAAGGTTGGAGAATCCAGCACCAGGTTTTGACATGTGTCAGAGGAGTCAAATCACGAGGCTATGAATGCTAGCCTCGAGTTATTAGATGAAAGGCGAGAAGCAACACTTGTTCGAATGGACGCATAGAAGCAAAGGATCGAAAGATACTACAATAGAAGGTCTAATTTTCGACACTTTGGAATCGGGGACTTAGTTCTACGAAAGGTCATCCTCAACACACGAGACCCTAATGAAGGGAAACTAGGCCCGAATTGGGAAGGACCGTATCGAGTCCTTGGAGTTGTCGGTAAAGGATCTTACAAACTTAGCACAATGGAAGGTGAACAACTACCAAACAACTGGAACATATCGTTACTCAAACGATACTACTACTAAGGTACGACTTTATCCTTTGTCCATTTGAGTTTAAAACTAAATTGTTATAGATTTCCGGTCCAAGCCATCTAAGATACACGATCTCGAAGATACCCTTTTTACACGAAGACCTTAGGTTTTAAAGCACACGTTGCACTCTTTTTTCCTTAGCACGGATTTTGTCCCAAATGGATTTTACCGGCAAGGTTTTTAATGAGGAAACAATTATGTGCTACCTAAGGATAACTCAATAGTATCCAAGGTTTCTTTTCAATCAATCTCAAATACTGGGGGGCATTCCCCTCGGAGATTGTATTTTCAAGGAAAACACTTCACGCCTAAGAGGGCCTCGATAGGAAAATGTTGTAATGGGCCAAACGGTCAGATGAACCGTGCCCATATAAAATAGTCGAGCCCCGATGGCAGAACACGTATACATATATCAAATTAATTGAAGAAGAATTTTGTTTATGTCAAAAACACTTTGCGTCTCAAAGAAGCCTACTATTATACGAGCTCTACACTTATAATCCTACGGGAAACGGCTCAAGATCCTAAGCATAAAAGCACACCCGAATAATCGGGGACTTCCATCGACAGTCAATACATCCGAGTCATCAATAACTCGAACTCATAAGACCTCAAAGAGGCACCCCCTTGAAACAAAGTCCAAGGCCAATATACTCGGGGACTAACTTTGCGAACAAGTTCAAAAAGTTATCGGGAAACAAGTCCAAGTGACATACCCGAAGGCTACGGCCATATAGCCAAAATAATGCGGCTCGGAGACATCCGACTTCCACCACAAATTAAAGGCCTTCAAACACTTTGTAAAAATCGATTAAATCAGGCTACCTCGGCAAAAGAAAAATGCAATGGGCTTCGATGAATTCAGCCCCCAAATAATTTAATGGGCTTCGATAAATTCAGCCCTCGAACAATTTAATGGGCTTCGATAAATTCATCCCTCGAATAATTTAGAGGCTTTGATAGCATCAGCCCTCGATAAAACCTCAAGAGATATTCGATTATCAGGACACAAACAAGGTCTCGATGCGTCTAACCTTCGAAAAACCCAACGGGTACAAAAAACACATGCTATGGCATAACTAAACTTTCACTAAGTCTTTTAGCCGAAATGAGGGAAAAATTATATAGACATTCTAGAGGCCAAATTTGCCGAACTTAAAGAGCCTAAGGGCCGATATATAAGAGCCCAAGGGCCAACTTCAAAAGACTTAAGGGCCAGAAACTTATAGCTCGAACTCAAGAGTCACGATATCCCAAGCTCACTTTAGGACAATGTAAACATAGCTTGAGGATAATTGTATCTATCGATAAAAACCTAAGGCTTTATTATGTCCTAATTACGAATCAATACTCGGACTGATCATTTGAATTATCGAAATCTTCCGCTAATGAAAACAAAATTCAACACGAGTTGAGGATAAAGTGAAAAGATACTTTATATTCATGAGGGGTCTTTTACTAAACATATTTCACAACGCCCGCAAAGGGCCCTTACACATAAAAGGAAACAAGAACCTAATCTATTTTCGGGGTCATATCCCCGGGAGCACCATCCTCTGGAGCAGCACCTTCGGCAGCTCTATGTTTGGGAGCCTCTTCTCCCTCGAGAACATCATCTTCATCTTACCCGTCCCCAAAGCCACTCGCTACGTCCTCATCATTGAAAGAAGTAAGAAACCTGGCATCGGTTTCCCGTGCCTTTGCCTCGGCTATCTCCTCGGCAAAGTTGAACCCTCGGGCATGGATTTCTTTGAGAGTCTCCCTCCGGGCCAGGCACTTGGCCAACTCATTGCCCCATTTTGCCCGGTCAGAAGCCTTCCTCAACTCAGCTTGAACACCCGCAGCATCCCTTAAGTACATGGCAATGGATTTGTCAGCCACAGGCTTTGTCTTCTCAGCTTCGGCCTTAGCCTGTACAGCTCTGTCCCTAACTCCTCGATCTTCATAGCCTGGGCCAGACCCTTCGTTTCAATACCTTGGAGCCGAGTTTCAGCCGAGGCCAGTTGGGCTGTAACAACTTCCTTTTCAGCAACGAGTTGATCCATGTTCTTCTTCCACCTATGGCAATCAGCTTTAACTTGATCAATCTCGCTCCGGAGCTGCCCAATCATCGCCAACTTTTGCTGCAGCTGAGATATCGAAGTGTTAGACTCCGATGTAGATCCAAGAAGACCGTACCTTGTTAATATCACGGTTACCTGCTCATCTAGCTTGGCCTTATTTTTCTAGGCTTTGGCCAACTCAGCTCGAAGAGCCTTTAGCTCCTCCTCTTTTTGGCTACAGAGGAGTCTCATGGCCCTCTCTTCGCCCGAAACTTTCTTGAGCTCGGCCTCACATTGGCTCAGCTCAGCTCTAAACTTTACAATGGCCTATACATAAAGTGAAGATATATCAGTCAAGTGAAAAGAAAGAAAGAGGGAAGTACGAATATGAAAAGTAAGTTTTCCTCGAGAGAGGAGATGATGAGCCTCTTCGAAGAGGGCGGAAGAATCATTGAGGTCAGTAGTATCATCGATCCCAGCAAAGCAACACTGAAAGGGATCTTCTCCGAGGACCTTGTTTGGATCGGGCATACGCAGAGTATTGGCTTGCTCTGTTGCCCCCTCGGAATAAGTTGGCAGAGAAAGGGAGTGACCTATTGTCATGGCCTCGAGCTCGTCTCTCAGGGCGTTCTCATTAACTTTGGGGGTATCAGCATTTTCTCCTTCCGGCATATTTGATGAAGGCGGAGGAACTGTCTCAACCTCCGAGGACACGGGGGCCTTGCCCGCACCTTTCTTCGGGGTTCCCTCACTGCAAGATGAGGTCTCTATCTCGGAGGGTTTGGTAGCCTCGACAAGTTTCCTGGTTTGAGGCATCAGCTCCGACTCCTCACCATCATCTTCTTCGTCGTCCGGGGAGCAGTGGGTCGAATCTGCGCCCGCTTGAGAAAACCTCTTCCGTAGCCTTCGAGTAGGGGTTTTCTTATCTTGAGGGTCTTCAGGCTTCGAAGCCCTCTTCCTTTTATTATCCTTCTCCAATTTCGGAATCGAATGCTTGGTCTTTTCCTCGGGCGGAACCGGCCTTATCTTGAATGCATCTCCAAGGCCTGCATGAGTAAACATGAGTAAGTTGACGCCACCAATATATGGGAAGTGTTTGGAACTTGGGAAAAGCACTTACCATGGTTCTTGGCCTCCCACTGGCCCTTCGATAATTCATGCCACTTGCGCTCATCGTAGGAAGAGGTGGCAACTATCTCTCGGACCCAATCCTCGAGGTCTGTTATCGCGAGAGGCGCCCAGGCAGTGGCTGACAAAAGAAGGGTAAAGGCATTATGAAATGTGAAAGCAGAACATGAATAGATAATGAGGAAAAGAATTCCACTTACGATTAAAGTTCCATCTCTCCAGGAACGACATTTTATCCCCGGGGATGACATCCGCAGTTCTTACTCTTACGAACCGGCTCATCCAACCTCGATCTTTAGTCTCGTCAGTACTGGTAAAAAAGGGCTTTCGTTGTTCGACGTTGCAACTTGATAATCCCTCAAAATAGTTGGGGCCGATACAATCGAACCAGGTGGCTGAGGGTGAATTCCAACCCCTCAGCCTTTTTAGAAAAGAAGCGCAGCATGATCACGATGCGCCAAAAGAGGGGTGAATCTGGCCAAGGGTGACTTCGTACGTTTTTCAGAAGTCAATCACCACCGGATCGAGGGGACCCAATGTGAAGGGGTAAGTGTAAACACTTAAAAACCCCTCCACATGAGTAGTAATGCTTTCCCCGGGGACTGGGATCTTAACAACGACCTCATTTCCCCAGCCGTAGTCCTTCCTCACATCTTCAAGATGCTTCTTCGATATCAAACTAATATATCGAGATGCATGTTCGCATCGGCCTGGGACATCGGTGGGGTTTTAAATACTAAAGTCCTTTTAATCACGCAAGGGCCGGGGGTGATCTCTTCAAGTGTGGGCGGCACCACCGGTTTGGCCGACCGGGAGGAAGAAGAAGATGACTCTTTATCCTTTTTGGGGTCCGTTTTGGATGTTTTAGCCATGATTTTAAGCCAAAGAGTACAGGTTGTATCAGAATGTGGTGTTTTCACAAGAACTTGGCATTTTCTAGAGCTTAAAAAGATGGTGGAAACATGTGATTTAGAGAAAAAGATGAGGAAGAGAAAGATGTGAAGAAAGAGCAAAGTTCTCTGCTCAAAAGAATAGCCTCATATTTATAGTAGTACAACGACGGTTCGGCGGCACTAGTGGCCAACCAATACTGGCGTTCATTCAATGTTTTGGGAAAGTGGACCGACGGGACATTTCAATCACTTCGAACGCCTATGTCACACAAAGGACTTTATTATTAAAGACTTCAGGAAAGTGAGGATCAAATCGTTTCTTATCATTTCATTCTAAGAAACACGGGGACTATCTGTATACGGTCAAATTCATATGCCCCCGGTGTAGAAGCTCGAGGATCCGCCCCAGGCCCGAGTCCAGGTGAGGTCAAGTGGTGGACCAGGTTCGAGCTCGAAGACAAAGTATAATGCCCGAAGGTAGGAGTTCGAGGAATATCGAGGCCAAGTGTGCTTGACCTCGAAATAGTACCGTTATAAATTTGTACCAGAGCGAGCTAGATTCATGCCACGTCCCTGAGATCATGGCGCAAATCCCGGAATAAGATCGTACAAGTCCGTACCTGGCGGTTAGACAGCTGTAACAAGAATATTCCCTACTTTAAATAGTAATATTCCTTATTTAGGGTTCCTCTATTATAGAAAGGGAACCCCAATCATTTGTAAGACCATCTTTTTACTGAGAAAAGAATATACTCTCTACCTTTTAGCCTACTGTTCATCAGCATTGTTCTTTAGCTCTTTTGTTCTTACTTTGCTTTTATATTTGTTCTTATTGTACCAAGCCTATCTCGAGTTAATTGTTACTCATATTTTTTGAGGTAAACAGGTGGTAAGGTTGAATCCTCTTCGAAATATTAGATCACTTCTAGGTATTCAAGAAAGGTGATAAGTTTAGGCTTATTGTTGTTCTTATTATTCTAAAGGGTCGGATTTCACAAGCTATCTCTTATTTTTAAGTCTCTACCAAAGGCGATTAGTTATTCGTTAGATAATTGTTGTTGTTAGGATTCAACTTCAACAATAGACTTCTTGAATTCAAGAAACTCTTTCTTGAATTCAATATATCTTTAATTTCGGTCGTCTTTTTTATTTCTTTATTTTCTTTTAGATTCCCATGTTTCTTGATTTTTTTGTTTTTCTTTGGACCCCTATCGTATTGTTATCAAGTGGTTTCAGAGCATAGGCTAATCAAGATTTCAATCTTGATAAACTTGGGAGGTTCTTGAGCACAAAAACAAAGAAAATAAAAAAAATCAACCCAAAAAGAAAAGTGTTATTTCTCATTATTATATCAAAATCCAAGTATTATTTGGTTTCCAAGTCAAGAAAGGAAACAAGAAGAGGGGATCCTAGTTCATGAAGATGAAGGTAACTTCTTTCCTTATTTTGGTGGATTTTGGGTTTCCTAAATTCTTTCTTCTTCTTTTTCTACTAACCAATTCCTATTCTTCCTAGGTTTGGTCATCCACTTTTCTTTTCCTTTTCTAACTCCATATTCTTATCACTAAGGGTTGTGACTTAATGTTTATTAATAAATCTAAAGATTAATGACCAAGGGTTGCTTTGAGTGGAAAAATACAAGAGAAGTGAGAGAATTCGAAGGAAAAAGCCAAATTTAAGAGATACATATTTCTTCTAATCTGTGTTCAAGATGTTCAAATAGGTAGTTATGAAGAAAGGGGACGAGCTATGACTCAACAATTTGAAAAGTCGAACTTACAATATGCCAAATGGAAGGAAAACTATAGTAAAGTTATTTTTCAAACTAGATCTAAAGTGCTATCTAAGATTTGTGCCCTTAGAATTTACAAAGACTTTGGCAATAACTCAATTAGCATTGAACTTTGCCTTGTGTGAAGCATATTGAACCCTACATGTTGAAAGGAGTAAAGGTAGATAAAAAGGGCATTATTATCATTCTCTATTGGAAAGTATGGGGATGTGATCTGGTGTGATGTTATTCCCATAAATAGTTATCATATTTTTTGGGAAAGCCATGGTACATCTATAAAAGATCTTCATATAACATGAAAAAAATAGATACTCTATTGAGGTTAACAGGAAGAAACTGATTCTTGGGCCTTTGACTCCCTCACAAATTTGTGAAGATAAAAAGTGTGTTAAAGAGACTATAGAAAAGTATGTGATAGAAAAGAATGAGAGGAGTAAGGAAATGCATGTTGACAACCCAAGAGAGGAAAAAGGAGAGGTTGTGTTGAGTGAAAGAGTGGGATGTCAAGGGAGGAAAAGAGTGAGCTTGAGAGAAAAGAAAAGAGAGAAGGACATTAGATATAAAAAGTTTTTGAGGTAGAAGGTTGAGTGAAGAAAAAGAAGAAAAACTTGTTGAGAGAGAAGAGGATAAGCGTGGGGAAAAAGTTAGTTTTCTAATAAAAGTACTTCCTAATCCATTAACTCTTTCTTGTTTTAGTTCTTGTGATTTTGTGCAGTCACGTGTTGAAAGGCTTTTTGAAAGAGGAGGCGAGGCACAAGAGATGGTGGCAAAGGATCCAATTGGATTCCAACATGAATTTGACGAAATCAATTCTTGCTGGATGGTGGAATATAAAATCTTGGTTAAATTCTTTGTTATTGAACCTTTTGAGTACTTCGATTCTTATTTTCAGGTTTATGACATGGAGTACCCTAAAGCCATTGCTAAATTAGAACCATTACATAAATGAATACAAGGTGATGATATTCCATTGGTAAATAAATCCATGTATGGTATGTATAATTGGTTATTCACATTCTTGGCCTTTTAGAACACCTAAGGTATTTTTGAAGGTAATGAACTATACTCTTAATTCTTATGTTGGTAATTTTGTAATTTTTGTGGATGATGATATTTTGATGCATATCAAGTCATTAACTATAATGTCTAAGTTCAAGTGCAAGAGTAATTTGCTTCCTTTTGATGTCGAGTATGACATAGATGATTATGAATTTCAACTTGGTAGAAAGAGACATGAAATATATGAGAAGAGGATTGTTAATGATTTAAATATTTCTTCTTCTCTTATTCAAGCGTCTAGTGAGCTTTCATGTGATAAATTTCTAGACATGATTTTTGTTGTGTGATGGAGAGTCATTCCTTAAGTCATGTTAATTGTAAGCTTGTAAAAGTGTTTGCTACTAGTAAAGAGGATATTTATGATTATTGTGACGCTTGTGATAAAGTACTCTTTCATGAACCTATCTATGAATCTTTTTGTGACAGTTTGAGCAATTGTTTAGAATCCACTGATGTTGCGAATATTATTGGGAAAAGTTATAATCATGAGCCTGAATGTATTGAAGTTTTTATTTTGAAATTTATGGGTTCTTCTGACCATTCTGAGAATCTATGTGCTTGCTTGAATAACTTACATGGAGAGGAATCCATGGTATTTGTAATTGATACCTGGCTATATCATAAAAGTACATTATTTGATACATGTGGTAGAGATACTTGTTTTAAATGGATGCGTGATCAATCTTTTGTAAAAAAGTTCATGCACATTTTTGGACTGCCTTATTGACAAGATCGAATTGCAAGTTCTATTGCATAGTGCATCTAAGAGAGGTTTTTATTGTACTAATCTACATAGGCATGAAATTTATTGGGATGATGATGTCCATATACTTTATAAGGAAGCATTTACACTTACTAGGCTTAATTTGGTTAAGTGAACACATGGTCACTATCTTGTTTTGTTCCTACTATTTTTTCAGATTAGTGGATGATATTTCTTAGTGCCTATTGTCTTTTTCTTGCAACGTCGAAATTCGAGGATGAGTTTTCTTCAAGAAGAGGAGAATGATAGAAGCCTAAGAAGCTCAACTCTATTCAAGGACAAATATGAAGCTTTAGAATCTCAAATAGGGCCTTTAACAAGATGTCAAACTAAACGGTTGCAAAACAAGGTCATTAGACTTTAAATGCAAATAAAAAAGTTATTAATTGGGAGGAAGAGCTCAAGGATAAAAACTATGATTTGTCTAGGTGTTATAATTGTTTTATGGCCCAAATTTAAGTCCAATGAGGGAATGATTGGATACCCAAGAAACATCATCTGAAGAAGGTCCTAATCAGTCCACTTTTGGACCCATATGTCACCTAAATTGTGTCCAAACTTTCAGCCCAAGAAGTCCTACATAAAGCAATATTTTTATAATATAAAAAGGACTTACTTTATGTACAAGAAAGGTATAATAGGCGTTCTAGAAGTTGAGAGTAAGTTGGTGTCAAGTTGCTTGCAAATTTCCTTCAAGATTTGAAGATTCTATCCAAGATTGGTTTGGGACTTTCAAGATCCTATCTAGATTGGTTTAACTCATTTTCATATATATTGGGACTGTATTTATTGCTTTCCTAGGAAGTTAAGGTTATATTTTCCCTTTTCTAAGATTGTTGGAATTATTTTGCAAGAATGACTTGGTTTTTGTTTCCTAGTAGTTTTCCTTTTCCTAAGGTAGTTGGACTTGTAACCCATAGTAGTTTAGGACTTCATTTTCTTATTTTCTAGCCTTAATTTCGTGACCCCATTTTACCTATATAAAGGAGTGTCTTCTTTGTTTGTAGATTTAGATTATTGCTGACTATTATCAATACAAATTGTGAAATTTTTCTTGCACTCTTGTGTGCTGCTACTCTTGGATTTATTCTTCAACCTTCAAGACTCAACTTAAGGTAGTAAGATTAAACCCTTTTCGAAATCATAGATCACTTCTAGGTATTCAAGAAAGGTAGTAAGTTTAGGCTTATTGTTGTTATTATTATTCTAAAGGGTTGGGTTTCATAGTCTATCTCTTGTTTTTAGTCTCTACCAAAGGCGATCAGTTTTCCGTTAGCTAATTGTTGTTGTTAGGATTCATCTTCAAGAATAGACTTCTTGAATTCAATCTATCTTTAATTTTGGTCTTCTTCTTTTTTCTTTCTTTTTCTTTTAGCTTCCGCATGTATCTTGATTTTCTTACTTTTCTTTAGTAGTTCTTGGACCCCTATCGTAATGTTATCAATGTCTATTAAGGGTATTTCAATGATTACATAGCCCTTCACAAACCTTCTATAATAACCAGTAAGGGCTAAGAATCCCCTTAATGCTTTTAAATATTTAGGTAATGCCAATCTTCAACAACTGATACCTTTTGCGGATCTATTGATACCCCTTTATGAGATATCAAATTACCTAATAGTCCACCCGCTGGACCCCAAAGCTGCATTTACTCATTTTAACAAATAACTGATGGGACCTCAAAATATATAACATTAAAGTAGGATACTGCTAGTGTCTTTCCAAATCAGTGTTGTAAATCAGGATGTCATCAAAGAAAACTAAAATATACCTTCTTAACTGCTTAGCAAAAATTTGATTTATAAGGCTCTGGAATGTCGAGGGTGCATTTGTGAGCCCTAATGGCATCACATGGAACTCATAATAACCTTGATGAGTTCTAAATGCTTTCTTATCCATATCTCCATCAGCCATTCTGATTTGGTGGTAACCTGATCTTAGGTCCAACTTAAAGACAAATTTAGCCCCATAAAATTCATCCAAAAGTTCCTCAATCACTGGTATAGGGAACTTATCCTTCATAGTGCTTCTATTAAGTTCCATGTAACCAATACACATTATCTAGGTGCCATATTTCTTCTTCACCATTACAATTGGTGAAGAATAAGGGCTGGCACTATGCATTATAACCCTAGATTTGAGCAAATCTTTTACCGTTCTCTCAATTTCCTCTTTCCGTGTTGCAGGATATCTATAAGGCCTCACAATAATAGGTGAGGTTCCTTCTTTCACCACTATTATGTGATCATGAGTTCTATGAGGAGGTAAGCACTTGGGCTCCTCAAAAAGATCTACAAACTAATGAAGGACTTCCTCCAGTCGTACCATCTCCTGATTGACTGCCACTTCCTTGGACATATGTTGTACGGTTCCTTATGAAACATCATACTCAGGGATTGATCTCAGTAAGGTCACAGACATCATGGAATGAGTAGGTGGTTGGGACAATAATTTGTTAATTTGATCTTGATCAACAACTCTCAATGCAGGAGGTTACATGCCCCAGAGTGACACTTTCTTTGTAACGACCGACATGTCATTTAGAGCTCTATCATTCATTTGACGATTTGATATATCGAGTAGCTTTATATTATTCATTATGACTTGAATGTATAGTTGGTTTTGACTTTCGAGAGGTGTGGAGCTGATTTGGAAGGGTAGTTCTCAATTCGAAAGTTTTAAGTTGGAGGAGTTAACCAATATATGACTTTTGAGTAAATGACCTCAAAATATGGATTTGATGGTTTCATTAGGTTTGTATGGTGATTTTGTACTTGTACGTATATTCGAATTCAAATTTGGATGTTCCCAAAAGGTTTTGGCTTTATTTATCGAAAGCTGGCAATTTGAAGAATTTTAGAGTTTACAAGTTTGACAGGGAGTTGACTTTGATGATATCCTATCGGATTATTGTTTAGGAACTGGAATAGGTTCGTTTTATCATTTGGGACTTGTGTGCAAATTTTGGGTTCATTCCGAATTGGTTAGACTTGAATCAGATGTTTGCTTCCAACTTGGAAGTTTATGCACTTAAGAGATTTATCTTGGTTGAAGATTCTTGGTTTTGATGTTAATCGTGGTTTTTTGAACCTTTGTATAAGTTTGGATGATGTATTTAGACTTGTTGGTATGATCTTACGGGGCCTCGATTGGCTCGGATGAGTTTCGGGATGGTTTCGGACCATTTTGGGTTGTGTTGTGTTGTTGATTTCTGGTGCTGTTCTGATGAGCTTCATGATCACGGTAGGGGCATCGAGATCACGAAAGGTGTTTTAGGGTCCATGGTGAATTTTTCTTCGCGTTCGAAATGAAGAGGTCATATTCGCGGAACTTTGTGTTCAAGCTGGGTTTTGGCCACCGTGTTCGCGTGGGCAACATCACGTTCACGAAGACCTGGGCAGTGTGGACCTTCGCATTCACGTAGGAGGCATAGAGTTCGAGAAGCACAGATGGGCTAGAGGCATATTAGACTTCGCGATCGCGTGGGTACTAGCACGGTCACATATGGTATTGCTGGGGAGTGCATTTAAGTTGCCAATTTTGGGACTTTGCCCATTATTTCATATTTTGAGCCCTAAACTTCGAGAATAGGAGATTTTGAAGAGAAACTTCACTACTATATTAGAGGTAAGTAATATTCACTTGGATTTGGCTTTATATCTTGATTACCTAGGGATTTCTACACCTAAAACTTGGAATTTTGAAAAGAAAATCGGGGTTTTTGCCTATAGTTTAAGAGAGTGTATTTTAGAGATTTGAGTACCAATACGGACTAGATTTTGGAAACTAATTACATATTTGGACTCCGCATGTTATGAGAAATTGGATTTTGGTATTGGTTTTGAATTCGGGCATGTGGGTTGACTTTTGGAAATTTCTTCAAAGATCGAAGCTTTATGTATTGGCTTCGCTTCTTGTGGAATTGTTGACTTCCTTGGATGATATTTTGCTTGGATTTGTAAATTGGAGAGCTAGATCGAAGTTTTGACGCGATTCGAGGTTGAAGACTAGCCCGGATGAGGTAAGTATCTTGCCTAAGCTTGGTTTAAGGGTAATTTCCCATGTTTCTATGATATTTCCTATATGTTGGGGGTGACGTATATAAGAGATGACAAGCGTATATGCGTGCACCGTGGTTATTCATGATCCGGGTAGTTCTTAGGCCATTATATGCCTTATTTTGCTAGCATGTTTGTTAGAGACTGTGCGTCCACCAGACTATACAGAGAACCTGGTTCTCTATGTGTTTCTTCTAAAAGTACTGATGAACCAAACTGTATAGGGATCTGGTCCTATATCAGTTTGATACAGTGCTAAGTTGTGTGAGTCCACCAAATTGCAGAGTACCTGGTCCTTTATCGGGTTCTGTTGTGAATGCTAGTAAAGCTGAATGTAAATAAGGCCGTGGATTTTTACGTGGAAAAATCCCACACAAGGGGATCAAAAAACCACGACCTACACCTGTAGGCTTTTAACTTCACTAACTTGCAATCTCCCTATTACAAGCCACTTTACAATAACTCTATTGCAAAGACTTCAACTAGTTTGTGATGCTCATCACAAGCCACTCTATAACTATCCTAGTTACAAAGAATTTGACTAACTTGTGGTATTTCCACCACAAGCCACTTTGTCACACTACGGTTACAAAGGCTTTGACTAACTTGTGATGTTTCCACCACAAGCCACTTTGTCACCCTACTATTACAAAGGATTTTTCCTATGACTCAACCTAATCAATAATTCTAAGAAAACTGGATAGGAGTTACAGTGAAGAACAAATTACAAAGACTCTACAAACCTAAGGACTTAAAATATCTTTGATCTTGGATCGGGTCCTTGAGGTTGCAGCAACTTTGTTCTTGAGAGAGGTTCTTGAACACTTGAGAGAATATTTTACTTTTCTTAGTTTGCAAGCGTTGCAACCTGAAACTTGTGTCTTGCATAAGGTTTATACTATATAAGACATCCTTAGTGATGTCCAATCTCAATGGGAAGTGACTACTGCACTGTCTGTTGCACTGTTGCAGTCAGTCACTTTCTGCAAATGCTTTCTAGCTGTAGTTGACTTGTACTTCTGTCAGAGAACCCTAAGGGACCAGGTCCCTATTGTGTTCCTCTTTGTACAGTTGCGATCAGTCATTCAATTGCGTTCCAGCTGTATAGTTGACTTGGACTTCTGTCAGAGAAGTACTAAGGGATCAGGTTCCTGATCTGGTTCTTGTGCACACCGCTCAAATTTTCTTGAGTTGACTAACTTGAATGATGCTTTGTATAGACTCATTGTAGGTACACCTTGAGAATGATCACTTGAAGTGACGTGAGCACTTGAGTTGGTCAGAGAATGAGTGGGCGCTGGAAACAGTGTAGTGCGACATAATCTTCGTTTCCAGCTGTGTCCAATTGACTTTGTGCTGCCGTGAGGAACCCACAAGAGTATCAGGTCCTTGTCTGGGTTCCTACCTCCTGAAACTATATCAAGTTCACATTTGGCTGGAATCCGTTATATGTAGTGTAATCCAAGTCAGTCAGGTTCCCTATCTGGTTCTTGACTTTAAGTTTGTTAGATCATCAAGGCAAAGATAATGAAAACCTATCAATCCTATCAATTTCCCCCTTTTTGATGATGACAAACTTAGTATTGAAAACAAGGCGTTAGAGTTCAGAGAACCAGATTGAATATTAGGAGACCACAAGTTCTCCATGACTTTATGCCCTTACTTATACATGTTTCCCATATGTTCCCCCTGGTATTTTACTACATTCTTGGTCTTTTATTTGGTTCCATACAGAAAGTTTGTTAGATCATCAAAACATAGATTAAAAGACCTTAAGCCCAGCCCATCAATTTCCCCCTTTTTGATGATGATAAACTTTGAACATTGATGACTATTTGACTTAACCAGATAAGGTACCCGCGGCTGCATATGTTCCCCCTGACTCTATTCTTCCCCCTTTTGGCATCAACAAAAAGACGCAATCAGACAAAAAGGCATAAAGAAGTCCAACAAGGCTAACTCATGCCACATATGTGCACACAATCATGATAGAAAAGAGAAGCAAAAGGGAAAACAAGCATTGTACAAGCAAAAGAAGAGCTGTTTTATTGATAGGAAATTTGACTGTTTCAACAGGAGCAGCAACGATGAAATCCAACATGCCATCACAAAAAGACAAACAAAAAGAGAAACAACAGCCACAAAATCATCAGAGCAAAAGATAACTGGCCACTGAGAGGATCCTAGGGGGCACTAGAAGAGGGAGGCTTGGAGGAGGAGGCAACAATGGTTTTGAAAGCTAAGTCGATGCGGGTAGTTGCAGACAACTGTTAGTCAAGCAGTTTCTCCCGCAGGTTCTCCACTAGTTGCCTAAGTCCAGAACTTGTTTCATACCTGCCATCTCCTAGATTGTCGGGCAAGCGTGCGACCCCACAAGACTTTTTCTGAGTTAATTCTCCTGCCCAATGCCACTGTCACTTAGAATGGTCTTCATTGAACCAGGTCCTCCCACAGTTTCCCACTTTTGTTTTCTAGATATTTCAATAAACTTCCCATTTCTGCTTGCAACAACCACAATGTCACCTTCAAATAAATATTTCCCAGCCACAACCTTTTGTAGATCTTTTCACTAAGGAACTAGGTTCCTCCACAGCATCTTTTTCAACCTCAACCACTGGAATGTTTTTATCAGCCACAGCTTCCCCCTATTTCATCAACCTCTTCCTTTTTTTAATACTCTGCTTACTCATCTGCAAGGCAGACTCAAAAGCCTCTTTCTTCTACAACCACCTGGTTTGTTTCAGCTGAAAGAGAATCAAGTTCTTCAACAGATTCTTCTGTGACGGTGTCATGAACTGGAGACTTAAAAAGCACCAGAGTTCTTTCATCCCCTAAGAATGGAGTTTCCTCCCTATGAGATTCAGGAACATAGGAGAAGTAGGGTTTGCAACACATGGAAGTGAAACTGGAGATGAGGTGACTGGATATGAGGATCTATATGTGTACAGTATTATCTGGGATAGTGAAGAAGTGGGTTTCTGGTGATGGTGTTAAGGGAGGAGGAGATGTGGGAGTTATGTTGATGGCAAGAGAAAAAGACAACTATTCGTTGGCCATGGTGAGAGAAGTGGTAGAGAATTCTGAAGGAAAAAGATGCAAAGGGAGACAATGGTTTAGAACTGCTGGTCTGAAAAGTCGGATGATGTGGCAGTTGAATTAATTTTGCTATCCTTTTTCTTTGAACAAGCATGCGAAAAACACATTACTACTAACCTGTGGTGCAGGAACCAGGTTCCTGACCTGTTTTTGTAAAAGGGTTTTTGCAGCTCTCCTCCGAAGTTCAGCACTGTACATTTAGCTTCTATGATCATCATGCGTGTTTACCTGCAACGGTATAGATGTGAGTTAGGCCTAGTCAGAAAACACTTTAGCCAATTTTACCTTAGTGTGACTATCATAGTCATGTCAGCAGAACCAGGTTCTCAAGTAGGTTTAAGTAATCCCATCGCCATCTTGTTTCTTAAAAGTGTTCCCTGCTTAGAGCTTTGGTGAAGATATCTACAATTTGATCTTCTGTGCAACAAAATCTTATACAAATAAGACCCTTTTTCACATAGTTCCTGAGAAAATGGTGTCTAACATCAATGTGCTTGGTTTTCTTGTGTTGAACCGGGTTCTTTGCCATATTGAGAGCATTGGTGTTGACACATAGAAGCGGTACACAATCAATGTATACACCAAAATCTTCCAATTGCTGCGTGATCCAAAGTGAATGAGCACATCACGAGGCAGCTGCAACATATTCTAAAGGGTAGTACAGAACCAGGTTCTGTGTGCCCTTAAAATATCTCAGAATTCTCTTAGCAGCCTTCAGATGAGATTCCTTAGAATTTGATTGGAACATTGCACATAATCTTACACGAAATACAATGTCTGGCCTGCTGGCAGTAAGGTAGAGTAGAGATCCAATGATTCCCATGCTTCCATGTCAAAACTTTTTAAGAGTTTTTTTTGATGCATTTGTGACTGATACATGTTCCCTTTGTGGACTGCTTCACTTGAAGACCCAGGAAGACATTCAGTTCCCCCATCGTACCCATTTCAAACTCACTTCCCATGAGTTTAGCAGACTCTTCACATAATGAGTTAGCTGTAGCTCCAAATATGATATCATCCATATAAATCTGATCAATGAGCAGGTTCCTTCCCAGTTTCTTCAAAGACAATGTATTGTCAATATTTCCTCTTGTGAAGACATTTTCAACGAGAAACTGGATAGTCTCTCGTACCATGCTCTAGGGGCCTGCTTCAATCCGTACAGTGCCTTTCACATTTGAATACATGTTCAGGATGTACATGACATTCAAAACCTGGAGGTAGCTTGATATGGACTTCTTTCTTGAGAAAACCATTCAGGAAGGAACTCTTCACATCCATTTGGAATAGGGTGAATTCCATATGTGAAGCAAAGACAATGTGGATCCTAATAGCTTCCATGCGAGCTACTGAAGCAAAAGTCTCATCATAATCGATCCCTTCCTCCTGATTGTATCCTTGGACAGCGAGCCTTGCTTTGTTCCTTGTAGTATTTCCATGTTCATCCAGCTCATTCCTGAATACCCACCTGGTCCCTATGATGGTTCTGCTTGAGGGTCTAGGTACCAGGTGTCATACCTTGCTTCTTTCTTTCAACAACACCATTTTGCTGTGGAGTCCCTGGTGCTGAGAGGTTGTGAGTGATCCCATTTTCGTTACAAACTCATCAATTTTGGCGTTGTCAAATTCTGTCCCGTGGTCAGATCTGATGCATGCTACCTTCAATTCCATCTTCACTTGGATCTTCTTGACAAAGCCCACAAATACCTCTAAAGTCTCATCCTTTGTTCTAAGAACCAGTGTCCAGGTGAATCTTGAATTTTGGTAGACCACGAACCAGGTTCTTCTGAATTAATTTATTCAGAAGTGAGAAGCTTGCATGCCCCAATCTTCTATGCCAACGTTCTGTGTCATCATCAACTGACTTCAAGCATCTCATATCACCAGCTTTTAGAGATTCAAAAGTTAGCAACGTGTTCTTGTGTCTTTTGGCTACTAAGACCACTTCGCCAGTTACCAGATTGGTAACTGTGCACACTTTTGATAAGAACTCTACATTGATCCCTTCACAGATTTGAGAGACACTCAGGAGACTGTACTTCAGGCCACCCACATAGTATACGTTCAATTGAGTGTCAAAGAGGCTTTCCAATATATATATTTTTTTTCAACACCGAGAATGTAACCTTCCTTTTCTAAGGATATATTCCCTTCCTGCAGGGCTTTCAGTGAGAGAGAGTCCATGGTGCTTCCAGTCATGTGCTTTGAGCATACACTGTTCATGGTCCATTGCAGTCCGCTTCCTCCCACTGTTCCCTGCATATCTAAATTATGGGTTAGATTTAGGAACCCAATCTAGTTTCGGTCCCTTGTTATGATAAAAGGGATGGATAAGGGCTTTTCTAGTCCATGCAGGTAATGTGTGTTTTCTGTGAGAGGAACATGGTCCCTCTTTTGTAGTCACCTTTTCAGCAAACACCTTGTTTCCTTTTTCAACAGATTGATTCCTGGCCTGGCAATTTTCCTTGAAGTGCCCATTGTTCCCATAGTGGGTACACAGCTATTTATCAGGAACTGTGACGTACTTGCTGTGAGGGTTGTAAAGAGTTTTCTCCTTTTGGAACACGATTCCCTACCTATTTCCACTATTGTTGAAGTACATGGCAGTGACAGCATCTGAGGACTAGGTCCACTTGAGAGATTTTTCAAGATCACTTTTTACTCTCTTCAATTCAGCTTGAAGCTGCCTATTTTTCTCGAGTTCACCACATATCCTAGTTCTAGCATCATTCAACTCATTTTTAAGCCTAATGTGTTCCTCACTGGCTCTCTCCTTTCCTTTTCGAGAATTTTCAGGTCTTGACTTAATCTCAGGTTTCACTATTGATTTCCTTAGGTCTGTAATTTCTGCCAAAAGATCATTCTTTTCTTTTCTGAAAGTTTCAATGGTTCTCTTATGGTCAGTAACTACAGCTACTAAGTCGTCTCTAGTTTGTTCAGATTCTGCTAATTCTAAGGTTAAAGAATCCCTATCCTCCACAAAACTATGAAAGACATTGATTAATACGTTAGCTAAAGACATGAGTTTTCTTGGAGAATAGGATTTCAAATTTCTCTGAACATCCCTAAAATTTACCTCTTTGTTGTCTTCTTCTTCATCATCATCTGGTTGTGCCATCAACGCAAAGGTTGAGTCATATTCAGCTGGTCTTTTTCTCTTGAAGTTCTTGGAGATATCTTGCTTCAAGAGAGGACAATTTTTCATGAAGTGTTCAGCCTTTCCGCACTTGTAACAAAGATCATTGTTCTTTGATCTGTTAGAGCTGTCCCTTTATAGCACTTCTCCATCTCTTCTGACCATCTTCTGAAACCTTTTGGTTAAGTAAGCCATGTAACTGTCTTCCTCACTCGAATCATTGTTAGCAGCTTTAGGTACCCGGTACTTTTCCTTCTTTGGTTTTCTCCTTTCAAGAGTTGGTGGAGCAGCCATGAGGATCCTTCCTAGGTGTTAGCCTGATAGGAAGAACCTGCTATGATACCACTTGTTAGAGACTATGCGTCCACCAGACTGTATAGAGAACCTGGTTCTCTATGTGTTTCTTCTGAAAGTACTGATGAGCCAAACTGTACAGGGATCTGGTCCTATATCAGTTTGATACAGTGCTAAGTTTGTGTGAGTCCACCAAATAGCAGAGTACCTGGTCCTTTATCGGGTTCTGTTGTGAATGCTAGTAAAGCTGAATGTAAATAAGGCCGTGGATTTTTACGTGGAAAAATTCCACACAAGGGGATCAAAAAACCACGACCTACACCTGTAGGCTTTTAACTTCACTAACTTGCAATCTCCCTATTACAAGCCACTTTACAATAACTCTATTGCAAAGACTTCAACTAACTTGTGATGCTCATCACAAGCCACTCTATAACTATCCTAGTTACAAAGAATTTGACTAACTTGTGGTATTTCCACCATAAGCCACTTTGTCACACTTTGGTTACAAAGGCTTTGACTAACTTGTGATGTTTCTACCACAAGCCACTTTGTCACCCTACGGTTACAAAGGATTTTTCTTATGACTCAACCTAATCAATAATTCTAAGAAAGATGGATAGGAGTTACAATGAAGAATAAATTACAAAGACTCTACAAACCTAAGGACTTAAAATATCTTCGATCTTGGATCAGGTCCTTGAGGTTGCAGCAGCTTTGTTCTTGAGAGAGGTTCTTGAACACTTGAGAGAATATTTTACTTTTCTTAGTTTGCAAGCGTTGGAACCTGAAACTTGTGTCTTGCATAAGGTTTATACTACACAAGATATCCTTAGTGATGTCCAATCTCAATGGGAAGTGACTGATGCACTGTCTGTTGCACTGTTGTAGTTAGTCACTTTCTGCAATTACTTTCTAGCTGTAGTTGACTTGTACTTCTGTCAGAGAACCCTAAGGGACCAGGTCCCTGTTGTGTTCCTCTTTGTACAGTTGCGATCAGTCATTCAGTTGCGTTCTAGCTGTATAGTTGACTTGGACTTCTGTCAGAGAAGTACCAAGGGATCAGGTTCCTGATCTGGTTCTTGTGCACACCGCCCAGATTGTCTTGAGTTGAGTAACTTGAATGATGCTTTGTATAGACTCATTGTAGGTACACCTTGAGAATGATCACTTGAAGTGATGTGAGCACTTGAGTTGGTCCGAGAATGAGTGGGCGCTGGAAACAGTGTAGTGCGGCATAATCTTCATTTCCAGCTGTGTCCAATTGACTTTGTACTGCCGTGAGGAACCCACAAGAGTATCAGGTCCTTGTCTGGGTTCCTACCTCCTGAAACTGTAGCAAGTTCACATTTGGCTGGAATCCGTTAGATGCAGTGTAATCCAAGTGAGTCAAGTTCCCTATCTGGTTCTTGACTTTAAGTTTGTTAGCTAATCAAAACACAAGGCAAACAATATTGAAAACCTATCAATCCTATCAATGCTTATTTGATATCATATTTTCTCCACATGTACGACTATGTGGGCTATTATTCGTGCTAGGAATCAAGTCTAGGATATTTGTTTATTTGTTAACTCATGATAGGGATATTTTAGCTATGTTGAGCTATTTGTCTTATCTGTAGTCATACCTTTCAATCATGATATTATATTTGCGTGTTATATCACCATCTTTTTACACTTATTACATGTTGTTAGCATCCTTACTTGTGTGACTTTGTATTGAGTGTATTTGTGGTGGCATATTGATTTTGACACTTTTACCGTGAAAATGGTAACAACAATTATATTTATAAAATGGGATTCTAAAAATACGTGATCTATTTTTATGCTAGTTGTTAGAGCGGATGATGTTAAGAATTTGAAGTTAGCGATAGATTACGAGCTAAAACGAAGCAATAATCAAATCGAGGGGCTTGCTGCCCTGGCTTCGGACCGGTCGATGGGTGACCTCGAGGCCAATGTTCGGGCTCGATGCCGAGCTATCGGGGATGGTCGGGAATGGGATAACAGTTGAAATACAATCGAGCGAAGCTCTTCATGACCAACACTAAGCAATAAATGAAGAACAAGTAGGAAAGTAATAACTGTCAATGGTAGCTTTGAACGAATAAGTTAGGGAAAAGAGAGAGAAAAATATTATTGATTTTATGGAGAACAGTTGGAATAGTGTCCGCCCCTTACAAAGTAGTGTGGGTTTCCTTTATATAGGAGGGGAACCCGGCCATAATACAACATGCACTAGCTATAAAGTATGGAGATGGGACGTCTAGACGCGACGCCTCGGCATAGGCTCTGGATAGGCCGGCTCTGTCAGACTTAGCCGTGTGCCTTGGGAACTTCCCCACCTATTCCAGCTTTGACCCCTGTCTTCTTCGAGTCGAGTCTCGACGACCCCGAGGGAGGGGACTCGACCGTGACTCCACGTCCTCGGGGCCTCGAGGCATTCTTCCGAAATGTCCTGATAACGAGAAATTAAGTCCTCTGATTTTGCCGCATACAGATAGTCTCCGTGTTTCCCAGAACGAAGAGATGGGAAATGATTCTGACGCCTGACTCCTCGAGCCCCCTACGGTGATGTCACACCAATGATGCGACCTGTGGCGCGAGCTTTTGTGGCAACCGGGGTGTACCATGGACTTGTGCACTTTGACATCATTTAATGCACTACCGATTCCCGTTCTCCAAGGTAAATGTACCGCCGCCGATTCGGTTTTTCAAGAATGTAGTAATTGCCTCCGCCGATCAATCTTCCCAAGCCTTGACGACCGTGTCATTACCCCCTATAAATGGGGGTGCCTTGGCGTTGTTTTTTCTATCTAGTACCTTCGTTGGCTTATTTGCCCATTTCTTCTTATCATTCTCCTCTACCCTTGGATATGATGTTTAGGGCTTATGGCCTCAAGGCCGTTAGGCAGAGCTCCCCTAGGCTGTGTTGTGGCCTCTTGCCGGAGCTTCTCTTTATTGATCATGACCATGCTGTCCTGTCGGTGCTGTCGTTGTTGGCCCGAGACGACGACGGACGGGAAGTCGGTTCCCCCTTTTTGTAGACAGTCATTCAGATTATGCATCGCTGCTCACTCTCCTACCCAGGCCTGGTGTGGCATTTCATCCTAGTTTTTCTTTTCCCAAGGGATAAAATGGCACTCCCGGTCGTAGAGGCTGGGGCCCGTCGAATCTTCAACCATTGGCTCTGGTGGGCCATGTCTCTTTTCTCTGCCTCCTCTGCATCCTCTTCTTTTCCTCTTCTTCATCTTTTCCCTCGGCGGGGACCCCCCGGGGGATTTAGCTGGGAACCTAGAGGAGGTGGCGGTCGAAGGAATCGCCCTCGAGGATACGTGCTCGAGGGGGCGGCGCTCGAGGATACTGATACCGGAGATGGACCTTCGAGGGTGGACCGGGCTCTCAGGTTTCATCACATGTACATCCTTTCGTTCCTCCGCCTTTGTGTAGAGATCCTCTGTAGGTTTTTGTAATCTTCTGTAAGGACCCCTCGAGGGCTGTTGTACATGGATATTTATGAATATGAAGACACTTCATTGATTTCTGTTTTCGATTCTCGCCTTATCATTCTATGTTCTTGTGTGCTTCGAGGCTTTCGAATGTTTTCCTTTTTGTAGACCGTTGATATCTAACTTGGATGCGAGCGTTCTTCCTGATCCCCTGCCGATTGACATGGCTTTCGTCCGAGCCCACCGTCATACCTCGGACCCAGCCTGAATTGATCCGATAGGCTCGGGCTGTCGGCACCCCCTAGTTGCATGGAGATAGTACGCCGAGTTTTGGAGATTTTGAGAGTGGTATCCAGAGCGAAGGCCAACTTCGAGTACTTGGGGGTCTGCTTAGGACTTGATGCAGATAGCTTTTTAGAGCGTAGTGGATAGACTTCTGTTGAAGGGTTGCCTATACTTAGGCGATGTCTCGAGCCCTCCCGGAGCCTTCGTGATCGGAGCTTTGCGTACTTATTTTCCTTTTTTAGAAATGAAAAACCTACGAGTTCGGGCATTACCTCGAGGCTGGAGACAATGCAGCTGACTTCTTGAGGCCTAGCTTCTTGTCGATGGATGCCTCTGGGGTCGGGCATTACTTCGAGGCTGTATCGAGGCTGCTGGCCTCCAGGGGCTCACTCTGGATAGGCGAATCGTCGCCGTTTCCCATATATACGTGGGGTGGCCTTTGCTTTTTTGGGAGATCTCATTATTTTGGGTAGCTATCCTTCCGCATTGGCATCGGGTCCTTCGTCCCTTTAGGCGTAAAAAGCGTTGGCACACATCCTTGCTTGAATCTGTCGACTCTACCATAGTCATGGCAGCTATTTCGGGTCCGGCCCGACAGGGAGGGGAGAGTTCTACTCTCAGCGCTCAGGATCCGCGGGAGTTCGCCCTGAAGGTTGTGTCTTTGATAAAAGAGGAACATCTGGAGGTGGTGAGGAGACACTGCGGATGAAGCGAGGAGATAATGCTGCAGGTGCTTTCCCAGTATAAGAGTATTACGGACTCTGCTGATGGATTCTTGAGCGTATACCTATACCCTTTCACATTTGGCCCCCTTGATAGGGTCGTGCTCGATTTCTGCTTGAAGTATCGAGTCACTTTGGCGCAGATACATCCATCGTTTTGGTGAGTGGTGTTGATGATGAGGTTCTTTGCTGAGAAAGTCGGTCTTGAATTTATGCTCAGCCATCTCGTCAGGTTGTACCGACCCTTTCATCATCGAGGCATGTTAACCTTGTGGTGCCGTTCGTCCAAGCCGTTCGTTGTCGATGATGAAGAAAACGGGGACCAAGAGTGGATCAATCGGTTCGTACGGGTCCGGCCGGCTGACATTATCCTCGTGGAGCTCATGCCATTTCCCGAGGAATGGAATTATGCGCGTGAGTGGAGTTTCTCGTGCTTCCTTGGTTTAGCTTATAGCGAAAACTAGTTGAGTAATTTGTGTTTCCTTCACTTTTGCAACAACTTCATGGATGCCGGGCAAAGTTTTCGATCTACCCGGCTGAGTTTGGAAGTTGGCGACCCATTCAACTTTTGATGAGCGTAGGTGGCGAGCTGTGTCTCATTACTGATGGGAAGCGAAATATCCAGGTATGCGCGTATGCTGTTTTTACCTTGGTCTTCGTGTATTTGAGATGATATCCCCCCCCCCCCCTCTTTTTTTTTGTGCTGGCTATGTTGCCGTAGGTATCGGGCGGCCCCTTGAGGAGAGGCTATTTTCCCCCGGGAAGGAGGGGGAGTCGTTGGCCCCCGAGCCAAGGGGAGATGGTAATAAGAGGGGTTTGCACCAGCAGCGTGATGGAGCTTTAAATGGGGCTCAACGGGACCGTACCTCCGAGGAGAGGACGTCGCCCGAGCCTGCTGTTCCCGAAGCGTTTGATTCCAGGATGGTGATTCCTTCGAGTGAATATGCTTTGCCCGAGGTTGGTTCTCCCGGGGCCGAGGAGGCGGGACCAACAGGAGTGTGCTCCGCCTTCGAGGGGGTCCGTCAGCTTCGTTTCGTGGTAAGTTTTGGCGCGGTCCTTCTGTATTTCGCGTCCTCCTTTCTTTACCGAGTTTTTCCTTTGCAGGCCTTTGATAAGCTCAGGTCTGAGCTTCTCCGTCATGGGGTCAGGCTTCGGAAAGCTCTGGACGAGGGTGAGTCCCTTAGGCTCCTTAGTGAGGAGAAGGAGGTTGAGTTGATGCATTAGCGATATGAGGCATATTGCGGCTCGAATTATGAGAGCTATTTGCTGGAGCAGGTAACCTTTCGTAGTGAGCGCTTCGCTCCTTTTGGCCCTTAAGGTTAAACCTTTTGCCTATCTTAGCTGCAGAAAAAGACGGAGGCCTTGGAGTACCTTAAGGGCGAAGTCGACTGCGTTCGGAATGCTTGCGGTGAACTGAGGGCTTTGGTGCAGGCTCAAGCTTTGGAGGAGAGGGGTGCTTTGGCTAAAGTTCCTGCCTTCGAGGTCCAACTTCGCTTGGCTCGTAACACTGCTACAGTCCAAGCGGATATGATCGGGAAGCTTGAGTCCGATATTTCGAGGATCAGGGCTGAGATAATCAATGCCCGGGCTGAAGCAGGATTAAGTCGGACCAAGGCTGATCAGGAGATGGCGATTTGTATGAAGGATGCTGCTGATGCCCAAGTCGAGTTAAAGCGGGCCCTCGATCGCGAGAAGAGGATCGAGGAATATGTCCGTTGCAGATCTCGAAGAGAGGTACTCGAGGAGATCGGCGCCAGGGGCTTCGTTCTCTCGGAGGAGTTGGCTCGAGCAAGGGCGGACGAGCGCGATGCTCGGTCCCTCCTTGCTGACGTCATAGAGGGCGAATTTGGAGCTGGCAGGCTGTAGCCTTTTTGGAGCAGAGCATGGATTTTGCCGCTTCTCCATTTTGTACTTGATATTTGTAGAACATGTTTGTAGATGGAGAGCGCGCCTTTTTGCAAATGTAAATAAGAGAAAACTTGAAGCTTTATCTCTTTCGTATCTCTTTCTTCATTTCTTTTGACTAGGCAGGCTGGTTCTCGACGACTGGCGGGGACCCTATGGATTCAGAGCTTACTAGATAGGCCCGGAGGTTTTTAAGTGTGATTTCTGACATGAGTAAGCGTGAGGTCCTTTGTGCTTTGCCCACCTGCTTAGGCCCAGTCTCCGAGTCAAGCCCAGATTCGAGCCTACCTGACCTCCAATCTCCCGTTCCTGCGTGGGCGGATGGTGACTGTTCTTATTGCTCGACCTTGGGTGCTCGCGCTTCAACTATTTTGGGTCCAGTCTTCGAGTTGCGTTGCGACTCGAGCTTTAATTGACCCTCAAGTTCTTTTCGTGTCCGTATATACGGACGATGATGGCTTTTGCGCTTTGGGTCGAAACGACCTTTTAAGTGTGTGGCCCGGGGGCTTGTTTGACTGGCGATAATGGCACTTAGGTCGTGCCCTTAGGCATGTGTAGTTAACTATTTTGGATCCGGTCTCGAATCGGGTTACGACTCAAGCTCATTTTAATCCTCAAGTTTTCAATTTTCGAGCTGGCGACAGTGGCTCTTACGCTGTTTGGTCGTTGAGACCTTTTAGTGTGAGGTCCGGAGGCTCGTTTGGCTGGCAACAATGGCTCTTACGCTTTTGCCCGTGGGCTTTTTGTAGGCTTTATTTTCCTCTCATTAAGGTCTTTTTGAAATGTGTTTACCGTGAAAATGGTAACAACAATTAAATTTGTAAATGGGATTCTAAAAATACGTGCTCTATTCCCGAGCTAGTTTGAAAGGGTGATTAATACTAAATATGCAGTAAAACAGTAAAGACCGAGCTAGCCAAAAATGATAATCGAACTAGTAAGGGGCGTTCCCGAGCTTAGGACAAGCCAATAGATACCTCGGGGCCGGACCTCGAGCCTACCTTGGGCCTATCGAAGATAACCTTATCGAGGGTAATCGGGAAGGGAATAACAGATAAATATATAAGCAAGTAAGGCTTTATATGATCAAGTTTGAGCGAAATGTTTGAATAACAGATTAAGAGACAATAAAATGCTGAAGACAATCTCAAGATATAATAGACAAATCGAGAGAATAACTATTGGTGGATATGACTTAAAACCAGAGAGGAATTTAGAGAAAGAGAGAGAGAATATTATTGCTTTCTTTGTAAAGCCAACCAGATATCTTACAAGGTGTTGGTGACCCCTCTTTTATAGAAAGAAAGGGGGCGTCCAAACTTAATATAATAAAAAAATACAATAAAGGAACGAGATGTGACAGCCTGCATTTCTTTGTGGGAGAACTGGCGTCGAGCCGTTTGGAGAAGTCTCGCGGGCCCTAGTCACATCCCTCGGGGAATATCTTCGCCCATCAGGGTCTTAATCGATGTTCGATCTGGGCAAGGCATCGGCTAGCTCTCGAGGGGGAACCGAACCGAGATCCCGTGCCTTCGGCATTTGCTCTTCGAAGCACTATGTCAAGGACAATTGGTCTCCTGATTTCCCCGCATACAGATAGTCTCCGCGTTTCTTAGAGGGAAGTGATAAGAAATGTCTTTGACGCTCCTCCTCGAGGTCCTAGATATGCCATTATGCCGATGGCTCAGCCTTTATCCATAGAAGTCGAGGCATTTTTCCTTCCCGCTTCTTTAGAACCTTTCGGAAGTATTATGATCCCTCGCTTTTCGGGGCCGCATCATCGTTGTTGCCACTTTGTGCCGCCATTTGGTCGCAAATCGTTTCATCTTCTATGAACGCATTAATTTCGCCTGTCGTTACGCTTTTCGAGGGCGATAATGGCGCCATCGGTTACTTTGTTTTTTCCCTCTATATATATGGGGCTCTCTTGCGATTAGTTCTTATTCAGGAGGCCTCCTTCGATACATGCTTTTCTTGCTTTCCTCGCCACTTTTCCGGCCTTTGTTACTCTGCAATGTTTGGGGCCTATGGCCTTAAGATCTTTCGTCGGTCAAGCCATGGGCCAGCCCTCGATCTTTCCTGGGCAGGACGGGCTTGTCCTGCTGTGATGCCGTTGTTGTTGTTGTTGTTGCTGTCGTTGCTAGCTTGGTATAGCGACATAGGAGGTCGGTGTCCCCTGATCTGGAGAAAGATTTCGAATTATCCACTGTTGCTCAAGAAGGGGCTCGGATTATGCACCGCTGCTCACCCTCCTTCATCGGCCCGACGTGTTACATCCCTTTTGGATTCCGGGGGGGTGTGGTGATTGGCTCCACTCGGCCGTCGCATTTCGGGATGAGGCGACATCTCGAGAAGTAGCTCGGGGTAATATTCAAGCGAGTCCGCACTAGCCGAATTTTTTCGCCCAGCCACTTCTCGCCTTCCTCTGGTATCCCTTCGTCATTTTGCTCTTCTCCCGGCTTCCTTTTGAAGATGCCATTTCGGGAAGGTAGGGATGAGATCCTGGCGGGGCCGGACTTGGAAGATATTGTCTTTGAGGTCATATGACCGGAAGGATGACTTCGGAAGCGCTACACGTAGGATGCTCTCTTTTTGGACTTGTATGCTGCCTGTATTCTTTCCCTTTTTCTTTTTTGTAAAAGAAGCTTTTGTAATTATGTAAGATGCAATTGTATATAAGGATTTATACGAATATAAATATGTTTTTTTACTGGTTTTCTGCTTTCAATCCCTGTCCTTTTCCGATATATCCTTATGCCTGTTGAAAGCCTTGGTTTGTTGTCGACCGCGATGAAGCATTTTCTCGAGCCCCGTGTTAGTCGGTGTGGCTTTCATCGAACCCGATAATCAAGCTTCCGATCGTGCTTACGTTGACCCGACATATTCAAGCCGTCGACTCCCTCGGATTACGTGGAGATAGTTGACGGCATCTTGGGTTTCTCGGGAGAGGCGTTGAGAGGTGGTCATATGGGGGGGGGGGGCCTTCTGGACCATAGATAATTCTCCGGAATGTGTTTGAATTTACTTCGGAGATTCGCCCATGCAGGGGCGCTACTTTGATTTTGTTCGGAGCTTTTGATAAAGGTGAAACAGCCTTGTTTCTTTGCCACTTGACATGGGTTCTTTTTGGTCCCTCTGTTGGTCGGCCCGAGAGACCGGTGCTATGAGGGTCTCCCGAATTATGCTGAATTTCGAGGCCTCTAGGGGTAATGCCCAGAATGTAGGTCATCTTTGGGTACCCCGGAGACTTTATTGATCTGGGTGTGGAGGATCCTCCCAGGCCGCCTGAGATATATTTCTGCTTCCTTCTTGGCGTTTGTTTGCTCTTGCGCCCTTCGGGGCTTTTGGGGACGATACCCCGGATGGAGGTTATCCTCGGGTGCACTGGTGAGCCCTGTTGATGGGGGTAACTCCTTCAGAGAGCGTAAGGCTGGCTCTCGGCGTCTACTCCTACGGAGTGGAAGTCGCAAACTCGGGCATATGTCTTGTTGTCCAGCATTGGTGCTTTGGGGCTCATCGGGGCATCTTTCTTTGGGGAAGGTGCGTACTTGACTTCAGGTGAGTCGTCCCCTCCGGCGTTGGCCGCTGACGTTGTTCCCCGACACCTTCTTTACTTGTTTTCAGGGGGACAAGGAGATGTCCTGCAGGGGTGTATCTTGTGTTTTCCTTCTTATACACGAAGTTCCTTTTTGTGGAATTGCGATGGCCTTAGATCCGGGCTGGTTCTTTTAGGACCTGAGCTTTAGATAATCTCGAGCCTGATCTTCGAGGTTCACCTCAACTTGTCCTGCAAGAATGCCCCGGCTCAGATGAATGTGATCGAGAGACCTGCGTCTGGACTTTCGAAGGTCAGGGCCGGGGTAATCGATGCGGAAGCTGTATCAAGCCGACCCAGTGCTGATCGAGAGGTGGAGACTTTGTATGGAGGAAGCTGCTGTCGTTCAGTTCGAGTTGAGTTGAGCCTTCGATTGTGGAGAGAGGGTCGAAGAACGTGTTTGCTGTTTGAACCTGGAGGGAGGTGTTCGAGGAAGCTGGAGCAAGGGCCATGACTTTTTAGAGGAGTTGGCCTGAGCCAAGGTGGAAAAAGGCGATGTCTGACCACTCCTTGTGGATGCTGCAGAGGGCGTTCTTTTTGAGGAAAAATAGAGGTTCCGTCATTTCGTAACTTTGTTTCTGGCGCGCGGGGCATGCCTGTAGGCGGAGAATGTTTTTGCATGTAATATAAGAAAAAAAAACTTTTTAAGGCTTTTGTTCCCCTTGTACCTTTTTCCTGTCGCTGCTTTCGATCGCACAGATTGGTGTTTGGAGGTAGTCTCCGAGTTGCACCATGGCTCGAGCTTGGGGAGGTCCTCCGGCTCCCATCTGCCTTTACGGGCGGAAGGCGGTGTTCCCTCGTGCTTCTAGGCTGGAGCGATTTCATGGGTGCGTGTTCCGGGGATTTGCCTTTTCTGCCAATGGCGTATTGATAGCGCCGTTTGGGTCACCTCTTCAGGCGTATCCGCTGTTTAATTATTCTCGGGTTCCGCCTTTGGGTGTCTCGAGACACATCAGGCGAAGCGGGCAAGCTAAAATATCCTTCGACTAGATGGCCCAATGGTCAAAGGGTAACTATTTCGTGGCTTTTTGCCGAGGAGTATCCCGACCAGGTCGGTGCGGGGGGCTCCTTTTCCCGGAGGAATTGGCCCAAGCTAGGAGGACAATCGGGGAGCTTGGCTGTCGTTTGTCGAGGCCATAGAAGGCATATTTTGACAAGCTGCTTTCCTTTCGGTACGGGGCGGAGACTTGACCGTTCTATAGCCGCAAGGTCCTTGCAGAGGGAGAGGGTATATATATATATATATATATATATATATATATATATATATATATATGCGAAAAAAGAGAGGTTTTTGGTTTCTTTGGTACCTTTTTGATTTGGGCTGAGCGAAAGATAGCGGCTTACTTTACTTTTTGGGGCCGAGTTTGGAGAGGGCCCTTGACTGCGTAGGTAGTAGCGGGGAATATGCAGATAGGGGGATTCCCGTGGCGACTCGGGCCAGCGGCTTGGATCCTTTTGAGGAGTTTGGATCCGTCAAGGGAGCGGAGTTTGNCCCCCCCCCCCCAATAATCATGTGGATATCATATTAGGGATTCTTTTTTGCGCTCGGACTAAGCCCGGGGGTGCGTCGGACTCCGAGTTGTTCGGTTCCGGTCCCTTGCTGCTCTTGAGATATCTGTTTCTCATTTCACCGATCAAGCAGAATGTCCGATCCTGAAAGCGGAGATCTCGGGCAAGAAAAAGTGTGAGAGATATCGTGCGTTTAAGTGACGAAACTAGCAAGAAAATAATCACTATTATTTTTAGCCCCACGGTAGGCGCCAAACTGTTTACCGTGAAAATGGTAACAACAATTAAATTTGTAAATAGGATTCTAAAAATACATGATCTATTCCCGAGCTAGTTTGAAAGGGTGATTAATACCAAATATGGAGTAAAACAGTAAAGACCGAGCTAGCCAAAAACTATAATCGAACCAGTAAGGGGCGTTCCCGAGCTTAGGACAAGCCAATAGATACCTCGGGGCCGGACCTCGAGCCTACCTCGGGCCTATCGAAGATAACCTTATCGAGGGTAATCGGGAAGGGAATAACAGATAAATATACAAGCAAGTAAGGCTTTATATGATCAAGTTTGAGCGAAATGTTTGAATAACAGATTAAGAGACAATAAAATGCTAAAGACAATCTCAAGATATAATAGACAAATCAAGAGAATAACTATCGGTGAATATGACTTAAAACCAGAGAGGAATTTAGAGAAAGAGAGAGAGAATATTATTGCTTTCTTTGTAAAGCCAACCAGATATCTTACAAGGTGTTGGTGACCCCTCTTTTATAGAAAGAACGGGGGCGTCCAAACTTAATATAATAAACAAATACAATAAAGGAACGAGATGTGACGGCCTGCATTTCTTTGTGGGAGAAATGGTGTCGAGCCGTTTGGAGAAGTCTCGCGGGCCCTAGTCACATCCCTCGGGGAATATCTTCGCCCATTAGGGTCTTAATCGATGTTCGATCTGGGCAAGGCATCGGCTAGGTCTCGAGAGGGAACCGAACCGAGATCTCGTGCCTTCGGGATTTGCTCTTCGAAGCACTATGTCGAGGACAATTGGTCTCCCGATTTCCCTTCATACAAAATGATTTTGCCTGACCCGTCGTCGGTTCTGGAAGAACCTCAATTTCAAGTCGTTAATAGCGATGTTCGAACACCTCAGAAGGTTCTTAGCTCGTAGGCTGAGTAGCTCGAAGCCTTGTGATTTGGAGCTGGCATGGTCGAAGCTCGTTTGCCTGTTGAGGGAAGCCTGTTTTAACCAGTTCTTTTCAAAGTATATTTGAAGTACTGGCTTGTGATTTTGTTAGCAACAGTCGGGCATCCCCGAGTTGCATTAATTTGGCTGGTGCAGCTGTTTTTGACCGTAGTGATGTGTGTTTGGCCGGAGCCATTTTTGATTCCAAGTGATAGTTTAGGCGTGTACACCGAGGGTATGCCCTTTCGGGATTCTTACAAATGCAACGTATAGCCTAAACTTCAGGATTGAGTTTTATGCCTGTAGAAAGGTTTTACATTGTTTTCATGCCTGTTGAGGTCTTACAGTTTTGTCATGCCTGTTGAGGTCTTACAGTTTTGTCATGCTTGTTGAGGTCTTACAGTTTTGTCATGCCTGTTGAGGTCTTACAGTTTCGGGTTTTCCAGTGTATGGCGATTGACGGAAATCTCCGAGTCATCGAGTTTGCTTAGGCTCGAAGGTCGTCGTTCGTGAGCTCGGAGTTGCCTTGTTGGGGCCTTGTGAGCTCGGAGTTGCCTTGTTGGGGCCTTGTGAGCCCGGAGTTCCGACCCTGGGGTCGTGCGAGTGTCGAGTTGTCGATGCTCAGTCTCTGAGTACTTCGGGACGTATTTGGTGGGGGGATCCCTACCGAGAGCATGCTGAAGTTCCCTTTTCTGGAGTACGAGATGCCGAAATATATTCTTTTATTGCTTGGCGTAAATACACATTGTTTCATTGTTATGGGCTTGGTCCACGCGGGCGCGGCTCCTTGGGCCGTTTGGTTCGGTACATGATTCCCTATCGAAGCTCAGTCTCCCATTCCTCGGCCCCTCCGAGCGGATGGCACTTTCGAGGGGGGGGGGGTGTCCTTTATCGTTTGGTTGCAGAAGAAAGTCGGTGATCTTGTCGGATCCTCCTCAGGGGTACGTTGCTCCGCTAAGAACTTTACTGGCGAGACCCTCTTTGGGGTGGAAGTTCGGCCGAGGGGAAAGAGCGTGGCGGGTTCTGTTAAGGCCTTGATGTCTCCGGGTAGAGTTATAACTTCCGAACGCCTTGGTCCGGTCTCTGCATACAGGTTAGTGAAAAATATCGAAGGAGGGAGGTAGTTTTCCTTTATCGCGGGATCTGTAGGCGATGCTCTGGGGTCTGGTATTTTCCTGCTATTTTGGGGTGTGAATTCTAATGCAGCCCTCCACTGTGTTTGATCAGGCTTTAGCCGATGATGCGGTTCGCTTACCCTTCGACTCTTTCGAGAGTGGAGATATTAGTGCCGGCGGTGTATCGTATGATGCGGAATTTCCTTTTGTCGCGTATCGCTTCCTGCCGATGGTTTTAATTCTATCCCTTGCGTGGAATTTTTATCCTTTCGGCGAAGTGGGTACGTCCCTATCTTCGGGCTATGCGCTCGAGGTTGCCTGAACAAGGCGTCCGTGCCTTGTACCCCCTTTGATGGCATGGAAATTGGCATTCCGGTCTAGGCCAGTCATGCTGTACTAAGAGAATGGTCTTTCTCTTTGTCGTATCGATCGCCGTTTGGAATCTGTCAAAGATTCGAGAGGTGGTTGTGTTTTGACCCGACGGTTCGAGCCGCCCCATCATCTTCGGCCTGACAGTGCTGATCGGGCCACCTGCACTTATGTGCACATGTTTTATTTAAAATGGATTGAGTAAGGAAGAAGGTTACCAGTGCGTTGTTGTGAGGTTGAGACGAGATCTCGATACCCTCTTTGCTGAATGCAAGGGCGTCCCTGGGAGTATATCCCCAGATCTGCTTTTCTCCGGTACCAAGTAATTTTGCTCTCCCTTTCACAGGTACCCAGAAAGGGTCATCGTTCCGCCATCATCGTGGTGATGCGCTGCGGCTCGCTTGTTTTGTTCCTCCTGGCTGCCTTCCGTACTGGGGACTGAACTTGAATTCGATCGCTCGTCAGTTCTTGGTGGTGATTTTTGCCGAACGGCTTTGCGATTTTCCTTCGAAGTTGGTGGCTTCCTTCGGCCCCGCCGCTGCACTTGCTATGTAGTTTCTGTGTCAGGCTGCGATTCCCTTGAGAGGAAATCAATTGAATTGGTCTGAGCCATTTGCCGTCCCTAATTTCGCCTACGGCGAGCACGATACTTGGTATAGCGATGTGGACATTGCACTCTGATGGGCGAAGTGCCCTTGCCGGCCATGTGCCCTCGTCGAACCTGGTTTCGTTAACTATTTTTGAAGGATATTGTCCCTGGGCCATTCCTCGATTGTCATGAGGTAGATTGCATCTTGGGGCGTTTCTCCTGTCCGTGGCGCACGTGCGGTACCTCGCTCCGTTTGTCATTGGTTTCTTTGCCAGGAGCCTATTTGGGTAAGCTGAGTCCGAGAAGGCTCTCGGACAGTCATCCATGAACCCGATTTGCGACTGGTGTCAGGTGCGGGCATCCGACCAGGTCTTGGCTGGGTACCTGACCATGCTTTGTTCGAACTGCCTTGAAATCGTCGGGCTTGATTTGTTCAGGCTTTGAGTGGAGGCTTGTAGCACCCAGTCATCTGAGGCAGGGGGCGGTCCCGTTCGTTCCATCGAGGAATGAAGCGCAAATCCACGTAGCACTTCATTCTCTCTTTGCTCGGCCTTGGATGTGTCGGGTTTTCCCGTTGTTGTTGTCCATGGCACTGGCGTGCGTCTTTATGAAGGAGTCTGCCGGTTCGGTAGCCGAGTTTATGGGGTCGGGCGCAATGCTACGGCGCCGCATCATGGTTCTTTTGGAGAGTGTTTCTCCGAACCTCTTCGGCAAGACGGGCTCGATCTCATCATATGTTGGGTCGTCGCCTTTTCCCGTGCACGTATAGGCAGTGACGTGTTCGTTGGGGTTCGGGATCCCGTTGTACCTAGGTAGTTCTGGCGTTTTGAGCTTTTCTGGAACGGATTCCGGGGTCGCTTCCTCGGGGGATAGCCGCTGCACGAACTTCCACGAACCTGATTCGATCCTTTTGGTGAGGTCTTCCAGCATTCTCATGATGGCAGGATCAGCTACCAATTCGTCGTTGTCTAACCTCTCCGGTACCTGTTTGGCTGGGGAAGTAGTTTCCGGCGCTACTGTGCTGGGAGTCTTCGGATGGCTTTGTAACTGAGCGATAGCCAAGTGTTGTGCCTGCAACATTTAAAAAATATCGTGAAGACTAACTTCCTGCGCTTCCCGAGCCGGGGTTTTTTGGGCTTCTCGCTGGTCGCCATACTGTATGCTTTTGTCGGTGCATGAGGTTTCGTCGACCTGTGAATCCGCATCCGCTAGAATCGGTCCTGGCGCGTCATTGGGATTTTGCGGTTGCGTTCCGGCAGCCGGAACAACCACGCCGTTTTCCCTGTGTTTTTCGGGGTTATCATTCTCGACTCTGTTTACCGAGTCAGCCATTTCAACCTGACATCAAGAGATCTTTGGACAAGAAAAAGTGTGAAAGATAACTTGCATTTTTGTAATGGAACCAGCAAAAAAATAATCACTATTATTTTTAGCCCCACGGTGGGTGCCAAACTATTTACCGTGAAAATGGTAACAACAATTAAATTTGTAAAATGGGATTCTAAAAAAACGTGATCTATTTTTATGCTAGTTGTTAGAGCGCATGATGTTAAGAATGTGAAGTTAGCGATAGATTACGAGCTAAAACGATCGATGGGTGACCTCGAGGCCAATGTCCGGGCTCGATGCCGAGCTATCAGGGATGGTCGGGAATGGGATAATAGCTGAAATACGATCTAGCGAAGCTCTTCATGACCAACACTAAGCAATAAATGAAGAACAAGTAGGAAAGTAATAAATGCCAATGGTAGCTTTGAACGAATAAGTTAGGGAAAAGAGAGAGAAAAATATTATTGATTTTATGGAGAACAGTTGGAATAATGTCTGCCCCTTACAAAGTAGTGTGGGTTTCCTTTATATAGGAGGGGAACCCAACAATAATACAACATGCACTAGCTGTAAAGTATGGAGATGGGACGTCTAGACGCGACGCCTCGACGTAGGCTCTGGATAGGTCGGCTCTGTCAGACTTAGCCGTGTGCCTTGGGAACTTCCCCACCTGTTCCAGCTTCGACCCCTGTCTTCTTCGAGTCGAGTCTCGACGACCCCGAGGGAGGGGACTCGACCGTGACTCAACGTCCTCGGCGCCTCGAGGCATTCTTCCGAAATGGCCTGATAGCGAGAAATTAAGTCCTCTGATTTCGCCGCATACAACATTGTGAGATGTTGGCATATTGACATCTGAGCATATTAATAACTGAGCTGGAGCCTTAGAATCGTGTTGATATTGATATTAAGGTGACGCATATGATAGGCCCTCTATTGGGCTGAGTGGTATTGATATTGAGGTAACGTGTGTGCATGCCATTTGGGTTGTGTTATGATGATCGTTGACTTTGATCTAATTAGCGCTTGGGCAAGGATCTGCCCTCCAGAGGCAGATGATAACCCATGGTCTTTCCTCTCTAGTGTAGGCACACGTTACGTGCTGGGTGAGGGACTTATGTCAAGCACATGTATAGTGCTGAGAGTGAATATATGTGCATGTGTGAGGATCCATGGACATCTTTCCAGACATTGTGAGAGTACTGAGACTATGATTGAGGGCGCTATGTTCCAGGCACTTTTAACATTCTGAGATTTCGTATATCTGATATTTGAACAATGATTCTTGGTTGATTTGGCAGGTATGACTAACATGCAAGCACAGAGTTGTATTATTCCTCATGATAAATTGTATTTCGAGTTATATCTTGATATTACAAATGTATCTTGTTAAATACTTGTCTAAGTGAATTTTGTTGAAGTTGATATCTTGACTGTTATATCTGAAAAGCATGTCTTGTTTTCCTCCTATTGTATTAAGTTGAGCTTATTATTATTTGAGTTGATTAACTTTATCTGCTATTATTTCTAGTGTTGTTTGTGGATAGTAGACCTTGTCAAGCGCATCACTACTTTTAGCTTAAGGTTAGGCTTGCTACTTATTGAGTACATGGGGTCGGTTGTACTCATACTACACTCTGCACTTTCTGTGCAGATCCGGGTGTTGCTGATAGCGGTGGTTTTTAGTTAGCTTTATTTGAATTGGACTGGAGTTTTCAAGGTAGCATACCTGTTTCGTTTGCGGGCCTTGAAGTCCTCCCTTTTATCTTATGTTCTTACTATTCAGTCTTCTAGATAGTATTGTATTTTGTTCTGACTTTGTATTTAGTATTTCATAGAGCTCATGCACTCAGTGACACCAGATTTTGTGGTGGATTCATTGTATTGAAAATTTTAACTTTTGTTAGCTATACCATTTCGCTTTTGAGAGTATTTCTTATCATTATTTAGGTCTATTTCCGCATATTTGTTGTTGGCTTGACTAACAAGGGGTGTTAGGCGTCATCACGCCTCTTGTGGGAGTTTAGGCTATGACAAGTTGGTATTAGAGCACCAGGTTGCATAGGTCTCACGAGTCATAAGCAGCCTCAGTAGAGTCTTGGGAATCGGTATGGTGATGTATATATTTATCTTCAAGAGGCTATAAGGGTATAGGAAACTTTCCCTTCCTAGATTCTTTATCGTGCGACCTTATCTTGGCTTGAAGCCTACATCTTCTGTTCCTCCCTACTCATTGTATACAATTTTGAGTACTCGATATCAGCTAGGCACCTGCGAGCTTTGATGATGATACAGGCATGGTGCGGGATGTTTTTCCCTCGTGTGGGAGGTTAGACTACTATTGTCGTTTTACGGATGAGTTACCATCTATTGTAGCCCTAGTGTTGGTGATGCCCACAGGTTTGGGGCCTCATACAATGTATTATGATGAGTCATGTATTGGTCTTGATGCAGTGTGGCAGCATACTGGTAGGGTGATTGTTTAAGTTTGTGGCTGTATCAGCCCATGAGAAGGATTATTTATTTCATGATTCAAAGTTTGGCATTTTTTCTAGTGAAGGAGAAGCGTTGGGTTATGGATGTTCAGGCTTGGGTTGATAGATTTGTGAGGTTGGGTATTTTTTTGTTAAGTAGAGCTCTATCTAGTGTTGTTGTGCATTCATCTTTGTTTGAGCGCATTAGGGTCGTTGGTATGATGGTTTCCATTTGTTTGTGACTGAGAAGTGGCCCTTAGTGTGCATCTCCGCTTGTGACTTTCATGTCGAATTTGCATTTCCGGTATTAATGACTCGAGCGAGATGATCCTGAGGAGGCTCGTAGTTGTGGTATTTTATTTGTACAGGTGATACATATATGTGTCGTGATTCGAGGCAATAATTTTGAGGTGAAGGATGCACATGGACATTATTGAGCAAGTTTCACGATGATGATTATCAGTAGGTTGAGAATGAGCATCAAAGACCGAGTGGTTTACTTCAGAAGATGGCTATACTAATGTGGAAGTAGGGGAGTATGATTATAGGTTTTGTGGTAGGGTTGCCCCTGATTTCGAGGAAGTTTGATGTTATTAGGGTCATTATGGACTGTTGAGGGCATTTCATATTAGTGCTGACTTCTTACATTTTGAGAGTTCGAAACTGACGAAAAGGTTTCCTTGAGCTAGTAGGGGATCGTGAATGTTTGATAATCATCTTGGTGTGTGTACCACTTGAGTTGGGATGTGTTGAAAAGTTTTTTAGTTGTTCATTGATGGAATAAAATAGAATTTTTACAGCTTGTGGATGAGTGTGGACTCGGGAGGAGTCATTGTTTACATAGCATTGTACCATGGTATGTCATAGAAAGATGTTGATATACGGTCAAGTGGGTTATCTCCTATGAGAAGTTTAGGAGTTGCCTGATTTCTTATGAAGAGTTTTACCTTCTACCCGATGGGATGCATGTGCTCCAAAATAGGTTCGGATCTCTTTTGAGGAAGATGGCACGACTGTCACGAGGTTGAGTGTGCATTTAGGTTGATGATTTGGGATGCGTTATGGTTGGTGCGGCATGAGCTTATGATGAATTCATATGTGTAACAGTGTAGGATTATGGCAGTTAAGGAAGAGAGATCATTATGGGTCTTGGATTATATGTTTTTGGCTTGAAGCCAAGTGGAGAGTCTACCATCAGTGATTGGGTTACCTAGTCATGTGTTGTTATAGATTATGGACTATGTGACGCTTGGAGATTAGATATGATCTTAGGAGGCTGACTTTGAGGTTGATTTGAGCAATGAATGTCTGGGAGTCTGTTGTATTCATCTTAGTAATTAATGGAGATTGTAGAAGGATTCAGGTTTGATATTCTTCTGTAGAGGTAGTGAGCAAGGGAAGGATTCGCTCAGTTATTTCATTTTGGTGTATTCATGTGCTAACATAGAACTAATTGTTCGGCATGGTTGGTTATGTATTTGGGACTAAGATGGAATGGGTGACTCCCGTGAAGGTTCTAATGGATGCAAGATGGAATACGTGGTATCTAATAATTTTTGGGTTTGTGTGTGATTGGAGATTTGAGATTTGCATCGGATTGTGAAGGGACTTGGGACATTTCTATATCATTATCAGTTATGTGAAGTAATATTTGAGAGATGAAAGAAACAACTTCAAATGCAGAGAGGGCTTCTTCAGAGCAGGTATCTCGATTTGAGGTACTATTGGACATACAAGGGGAAACACAATGACGTACTAGTCTTGGGACGACGAGATTCTACATCGGGATCACGTGGGATGAGTATTGATTGAGGCCCATAATAAAATTGGGAAGAGTAGCATTGCCGTGAAGGCGGGTCATGATTAATTTGGAGAAGTTGGATCCGTTTAGCGGTGGTTGGGTTCAGTATGGTAATGGAAATGATCGGTTTCTTTGGTATTATAGGGATGTACATGTGTCTTTGTGGTAACACTGTTAGGTTTAGTAGTCTTTGTGACTTGGGCGATTTAGAGGTATTCGGTTTCGGCTGGCTTCATTATGTTCATAAGGATTTTGAAGAGTTTGTGATGATGTCAACCACAGCTTGCAGTTGTTGTCCTCTACAGGCATGAAAATTTTGTTGTGTGGTGATGATTTTCTCCTGAATTGAGCTTAGTGGAAGGTTTCTAGTTGATGGAGTGTGTATCATATTTGTATATCAGATTTGATAATGGGATTCTCGTATTTTTTGCACATTAGCATGATTCATGTAGTGAGCGGTGTGGAATTGGGATTGCATGAACAAGGTTGTAGTTTAGTTTTGAAAGGAGTATTATGAGTTTTAGACAACATGGGAAACATGTAATGGTTGAGAGAATGCTAGCATTGTCTTCGGTATCACTTGGGAAGGGTGTGGTTCGTGGAAGGTGCATTGGTTTTGGATGCTTGACTAGTACTATAGAGATCGCATGGTTGGTAACCAGTGATGTTCAGGTTTTGCTTCTTTTGCGGAAGGTTATGGGAGTATCTCCTTGGGATGATTAATTCTACATGATATGTCAGTCACTTGAGTTGAATAGTTAGGGATCAGGTATAGATATTTTGGTACTCTCTTAGTTTGGATATTTTATTTCTGAGAGGCAGACTATTCCTCTGGTTTCGGACTATGGAAGTGTATTCGGGATTTGACAGTTGATTGTATGTGTCATGGATGGGGTCACTATGGACTTTTAGAAGGCTATTGACCTATTTTTGGAATGACTCCAATCGATTTGGAGGCCCATTGGTAGGCCTAATGAGGGTGTCTATTCTACATTGGATTGAATTCGCGTATTTAGTGTAGCATTTTCTATGGATACATCATCGGGCGGAATAAATGTTATTCATGCCTTGATCTGTTTCATATGTTACTTCTTTGTGTCATGATGGGCTGCGACACTACTTGGTTATTCACACGCATGTTGAGGTTCTGTTTAGGTCTTGTGATGATATTTTAGCGAGATGTCTCTTGCGATATTGATCTGCTTATTACACCTTTGTCATACTTGGCCTTTTCTGTAGCGCATTATGATATCCGTCTCCACATAGTTGTGTCTATGCACTATACATGCTTGTTGTAGTTACACATGTGTTTAGTGGGTATGTGCATGTTTGCTCGGTGGGTACTCCCATATATTGATATATGTGGATCAGGTTGCACGCTGCAATGGTATTATGTTGGGTTGCACGCCGCAACGAGATTATGTTAGATATGATTCGTCGTGTTCATTTTGTGTGTTTTTTTCTCCCTTATGGGATGGATTCATTAGCATTATGCTCTTGATATTGTATTTGTTGAACTTGTTGGATAGTTCTGTCTTGGTTCTTTTTCCGTTATTGATCATATTTGAATTGTTGCTTGTTGATGCATAGATTGCATTGTATGAGGTTCTTGATTGTATTTGATGTGGCCTGCTGGTCGAGCAGCTTGTACTGGGTGAGACGAGGCTAATGGATCTAGAATTAGTGCAATCGGTATTGTATAATGTTTGTTTGGAGGAAGAATGTCACTAATCAGCTCAATGGTAACGAATCTTGTTGAGTGAGAGAACTCCATGACTTCCTTATTTGATGGGTGGTTATAAGTTTTAACACATTTCTTTCATCATTTGCAGTATTGCAAAGGTTGGATAAAGATTTTATGTGTCATGAGGTATATTACCTGTCACGCCCCGAACCTGGGCCTGGACGTAACACGGCACTCGGTGCCTGACTACATGTGACCGAGCGAACCAACTGGCTGGCTGAATCAACATGTGGTATCATAACATACTGAATGAGGAAAAAAAACTAACACATGCTGATATACTGAAAGTCTGGATGATATAAATCAAAGTGCGGAAATACTAATACAGTTTTAATAATATTTGTAGCCAACATAGCTTAACATGGAAAGCATGTGACTCTGTCTAACTGTTACTCTAATCTATGAAGCCTCTAATAATATACTGAAAATACTGACTGCCTTTAAGTACTGAAAACTGTAAGGTAATGATAATGCCCCGAAAGAACTGGGGATCACCAAATTAGCTGGTACGAGAATCCTAGCGCTCTGAATCATCAACCTGTTAATCATTACCTGCATTGTGAGATGCAGGCCCTGGGCAAAAAGGGACGTCAGTACATTTGAATTGTACTGGTATGTAAAGCAACTGAAAGAAAGAATTATAAATGCTGAAACTGAAACTAAGCTGATAACTGAAATGATAACTATTGAAACTGAAACTGAAGTGAGAACTGGTAACTGAATGAATAACTGATAACTGATAACTGAACTGATAACTGATAACTGATAACTGAACTGATAACTGAAAAGACAACTGATAACTGATAACTGAACTGAATAAAGGAAGTAAGGATATGAATACTCCCTCTTCTGAATGATGAACAACCTGCTTATCTGAATATTAAACTGCGGCCTCAGGCCCAATATATATATATATATATGCACAAGCTGCGGCCTCGGGCCCAAGTATACGTATACATAACTGCGACCTCAGGTCCAAAATGCATAAAGCATAAACTGCGGCCTCAGGCCCAAAGATGCATAAAGCATTAGCTGCGGCCTCATGCCCAAAGATGCATAAAGCATTAGTTGCGGCCTCAGGCCCAAAGATAGATGTTCAACATTCAGGGATTTAAAATCAGGAACTGAGAATCATACTGCAATACATAATAGTGAAATACTGAATCACGCTGAGTTATATGATACTGGAATACTGGATCACACTGAGTTACATTATACTGGAATACTGAATTCTACTGAGTTACATAATACTGGAATACTGAATAGGACAGGAATGAGACATGTATTCTTGAACTGGTTATGAACACTGAAACTGCAACTGTTTATGACATGCTGAGTAAGCTATACTGAGACTTCGGGGAATCAAACCCAAGTCTATATTGAATACGAACTGAGCTCACAACGTTCAGAATGAAAGTCATGAACGAGTTATGAAGCTAGGGAATAGAAGTTCTACAACTATTCAAGGAACTAGGCTTAACTGTATTTCTGAGGCAATCAATACGTTGAAAAAGAAACGTAGTGTAGGGAGAATCATTAAAATTCCCAAACATAGAGAGTTAGCCTCACATACCTTAACTTCCTGCTCTTGAGCATAATACAACGTTTGTCAACCCCTGTCAACTTTAATCTAAATCAATACAAGTCAAAGGGATTCCATATTAGCAATGATTCTCATGTTTTGGTCACTTAAGCATCTTATCAAATACTTGGTGAAAATAAAGCTTCATAGTCCTTATTAATGGTGTCTCTACACCCAATGACCCATTCTCTTGTTCCTAGATAAATTCTAAAGCATCAAATTGCTATGTTCAATACCCTTCTTTATCACCCATAAGATAAACGATATCTTTAATCAATAATCAACAATCAACAACCCAATCCTATAATTTTTCATGCTTTTCTATCAAACTCATCAACTCATATCTCATGAACTAGGGTTTATAATCAGTAAACCAATGTTAGAATTAATTAGAGGGTGAAGATATTACCTTTTTGACGTTCAATCTTCTTAAATTCGAGTTCAAGGGTTTCTTCTCTCAACAATGGTGTCCCAATCGAATATCTAATGATATGGAGGATTTACCCATGTTAATAAGTGTTGGGAACTTGAAATTAACTTAAAATCACCATTAGAACTTACCTTGGGTGGTGGAAGGACCCTTAAGGAGTTAGGTTTTTGAGAGTTCCCCTTTCTAGAGCAAGTTTTTATGTTTTGGGGCTGTGGGGGACGAAATATAGCTTTAAAACGACCCCCACACGCGAGTTCGCGGACCTGGAGGCCTGTTCGCGCGAGAGTTCGCGCTCAACGGCTGTAACACTGCCTCCCACGCGCGAGTTCGCACACCTGAAGGCTTGTTCGCGCGAGTGTTCGCGCATACACGTACTGTTCCGAAAAACCCACATAACTTTTTGCACAGAGATCCGTTCGGGCTCCATAATATATCGTTCGAAAGCTATTTCAATGTCCTACAACTTTCATGCTTTAAGGTTTCTCAAATTCCTTACACATTTTTACTAAACACTGATGGAATACAGACCTTCTGCAAACTTAGTCGATTTTGTCAAATCTTATGCACCTCACTTTCCATCTTGATTTTGAAACAACTATTTTCACCCACAATCATCCCGCTAGGACTTCATATGTCTAAAATATCAAATTAATACCCATTTAACATATCCATACCTAGTCCGAATGTACGGGGTGTGACATTATCTCCCCCTTGGGATCATTCGTCCTCGAATGATTGTCCTGACTGTAACTTCTGCTAACTCCGGATCTTAAACGGGTCTGGTGGAACTATGAACTTTCATTAACACTTGCATACTAAACATAATGAATACATGATTACTGAACTGCTGAGATACTGAACTGAACTGCATTGACTGAATATTGATCTGCCATGAATACGTGAATACTGAACTAACATGGATATCTGAATATTGAACTGGCACGATTATTGAGGATTGAACTAACATCAATATCAGAGTACTAAGCTGGCATGAATATCTAAGTATTGTACTGACATGAGTAGCTGAGTATTGAACTGACATGAGTAACTGAGTACTGAACTGGCATGAGTATATGAGTGCTGAACTGATATTAGTATCTGAGTACTGAACTGACATGAGTATCTGAGTACTGAACTGGCATGAGTATCTAAGTACTGAACTGACATGAGTATCTGAGTACTGAACTAATATGATTATCTGAGTACTGAACTAACATGAGTATCTGAGTACTGAACTGACATGAGTATTTGAGTACTGAACTGACATGAGTATCTGAGTACTGGAAACTTGAATGTTATAACATGATACGTGAAATACTGGTTGTACCACCACTCATTCTGGTGGCAACTCCAACTCATAAGCTAATTGACCGATCCTTTGCAAGATTCTATATGGCCCAATATAGTAGGGACTATGCTTTCCCTTCTTCCCAAATCTCATAACGCTTTTCATAAGCGAAACTTTCAGAAACACCTAATCATCAACTTGAAACTCTAGGTCTCTATGCCGCACGCTCGAATAGGACATTTTGGCGACTCTGAGTTTTCTTCAAACGCTCTTGAATCAACTTAACTTTCTCTATAGTCTGATAGACCAAATCGGGTCCTAACAACTCCACTTCTCCAACATCGAACCAACCAATTGGTGATCTACACCTTCACCCATACATAGCTTCGTACGGTGCCATCTTGATACTAGAATGGTAGGTTATTATTAGCAAGGTCAATGAGAGGTATGTGATCATCCCAATTACTCTTAACATCAAGGACATATCCTCAACTGCTTAAATAAAATGCTCTGCCTGGCCATAAAGTTTACGACGTTCTTTTTCGTGTCGTTCAACCGATAAATCTCCTTGTCATGATGCATATTTGGGAACCTGGATGGAAAGAATACCTATAATTATGGGCTTCTAACATTATCTTCCCTCTTTAAGTCCATCTACTGGGACACACAATCTGTCCTAGTACCTCAAAGTCCTATCATCTCCCCCTTATTCAAAAGCCATCATCTTATACTTGTGAATCTCCTCTTCAGCTGCAACATGTAGGGATCATCAAGTTGTTTTTCCTTCTCAACGGCTACAAAGGGGGAACAAGTCCTGTTCTAGACAACAACTCCGTCATCTTTAGAGCCCGAAGTCGAACTCCTATCTTGGCTGGCGAACTTCTTTTACCAGAGTTCTCTTATCTACCTCAATCATGAGTTATACTTCCCACACTTTATCTTTTTAAGAATTTCCTGAAAACACTTATAGAATTGTTGTGAGCTAAGTCTTTAACCAGTACTCCGAAGACTAGAGTCTCGTGCAATGGCACTACCCTCGTGATACATAACTGGGCATGATTTTATAGCTTTCTGTGATCACTTTATCATCAATGACTAAACTCGGTGATCATTCTACTCACTTGTTTTTCTTACACATGCTAAACATAATCCTTGTGGTAATTATACAATTTTCCCTCATTATCGAACTAATTTTCTTTTTCATATCCCATGCTACTATTCGAATTTCAGATCTCTAACTGCACTTACTGATGGTTTTCACATCACCCCCTTAGACCAAAGGTCTTATACTTGCGGATCCTTCTCTTTTTGTTGGGATCCGAATAACTTTCCTTATTTTCTGCAATTCCTTCCATTCTACCCCAATAACGACTCATCTTCCAACTTACTTCTGAGCTAGGAAAAACTAAATTATTCACATGACGGAAATCTAATGTATTCACAACTATCATACACAATCTTAATAATCTAACTCTGCTCACACTGTCAATCTTGGAGAAACCATATTTCGATAATTCCTAAAAGCTATTCTTCTACTGCTTGCTCTTTTACTACTAGCTATATTTTTTTCCACTGTTACTGTACTTCGGGTTTAACTTAAACTTTTTGGGTTCTAACACATGTTCGGTATTTCAAACTATCATCCACTCACTAGAGTTGACCCGGCTAAGTGAATCAAATATGTACCTCTACTAGCTCGGCTCAATTTGCTAATTCACTGTATTTACTCAAACTTATTTACTATTCTTTTACTAACCCCCTGCTAGCATCATGTTTTCTTGCTCTGCTTTGAATAACTAAAGTGGAGCATAAGGTTACTCCTAACTTCCCTCACCATCCGATCATATTCTTTTGCCGCACGCTATCATTCTTTTTGAACCATGCACATGAATCGCACTTAGGGAAAGTTCATTTGTCTTAACAAAATTGGAATATCTAACCCCAAGATTTCTATACACTTCAAAATCACTTCAGACTATAAACCTCTAACCTAAACACATAGTCATATCAAGGGGAACTGTCATATCTTTTATCTCACAATAATAGCCACTTCGTATATAAATTCACTAACATGGTACTTTCTAGTTCTGATTTGAATAAATCTAAATGACATAAAATCATTCCCTAAAATTCAATGTTGCCTACTCTTGGTTCTCATTTCGTACAACATATTATTCTTAGCTACATTTCCCTTAGGCTCTTTTCTGTCCAAAACTATAGTGATCAATCCTATGCCCGCTGCGGTTGAATTCTTAACCTGATACACCGTGGGGTCTGACATACGGATACACTGCCATACATATCTGATAAATCACTTTATGCACCATCCAATGAGTCTTAGGTCTTAATCCCTAAAACATGCGAAGATTTTGCTATAATCACTGTTACTTACATACTCTCTGAGCATCCATATGCCTCACTGTATACTCACAAGTCTATAGAAATTCTTATACACTGAAAATTGGAGATCTGGTAAACATATAACCGAATACTGGCGTAACCATAAACTTGCTAACTGAAAGATTGTATAACTGGTAACTGAGGTAAACTAATAACCATAAGACATCATAACTGCTTTTGTACTTTCTGATAAGGTTATGCCCTAATGTGTGTTAGTATCCATTGCATCCCACATTTGACATCCTCTCAAGTCTCTTATTTACCAAGCTGTACTCCATAATTATACCCCAATGGGCAATTATCCTCTCTAGGACCTTAGGTTTCTCATGCGCGTCGCTTGGGCATCCAATACGTTTGGAATTCAATAGGAAAAGAAGATCACTTATTGCTCTAAGTTTCATGGCACGATCTAGAGTAGAAAGAGGTGAGACAATCCTGAATGTCTTGGTAGTTAACCATTTATATGAGTGGCCGGCACACACATATAAAGGAAACTCCCCTGGACACGGCTTCATAGACTCCCTAGGACTCTTGAACCTAGTGCTCTGATACCAAGCTTTATCACGCCCCGAACCTGGGCCTGGACGTAACACGGCACTCGGTGCCTGACTACATGTGGCCGAGCGAACCAACTGGCTGGCTGAATCAACATGTGGTATCATATCATACTGAATGCGGAAAATAAACTAACACATGCTGATATACTGAAAGTCTGGATGATATAAATCAAAGTGCGGAAATTCTAATACAATTTTAATAATATTTGTAGCCAACATAGCTTAACATGGAAAGCATGTGACTCTGTCTAACTGTTACTCTAGTCTATGAAGCCTCTAATAATATACTGAAAATACTGACTGCCTTTAAGTACTAAAAACTGTAAGGTAATGATAATGCCCCGAAAGAACTGGGGATCACGAAATTAGCTGGTACGAGAATCCTAGCGCTCTGAATCATCAACCTGTTAATCATTACCTGCATTGTGAGATGCAGGCCCCGGGCAAAAAAGGACGTCAGTACATTTGAATTGTACTGGTATGTAAAGCAACTGAAAGAAAGAATTATAAATGCTGAAACTGAAACTAAGCTGATAACTGAAATGATAACTATTGAAACTGAAACTGAAGTGAGAACTGGTAACTGAACGGATAACTGAAACGATAACTCATAACTGATAACTGAACTGATAACTGATAACTGATAACTGAACTGATAACTGAAAAGATAACTGATAACTGATAACTGAACTGAATAAAGGAAGTAAGGATATAAATACTCCCTCTTCTGAATGATGAACAACCTGCTTATCTGAATATTAAACTGCGGCCTCAGGCCCAATATATATATATATATATATGTGTGTGTGTGTGTGTGTGTGTGTGTGTGTGTGTGCACAAGCTGCAGCCTCGAGCCCAAGTATACGTATACATAACTGCGACCTCAGGTCCAAAATGCATAAAGCATAAACTGCGGCCTCAGGCCCAAAGATTCATAAAGCATTAGCTGCGCCTCAGGCCCAAATATGCATAAAGAATTAGCTGCGGCCTCAGGCCCAAAGATAGGTGTTCAACATTCAGGGATTTAAAATCAGGAACTGAGAATCATACTGCAATACATAATAGTGAAATACTGAATCACGCTGAGTTATATGATACTGGAATACTGGATCACACTGAGTTGCATTATACTGGAATACTGAATCATACTGAGTTACATAATACTGGAATACTGAATTCTATTGAGTTACATAATACTGGAATACTGAATAGGACTGGAATGAGACATGTATTCTTGAACTGGTTATGACCACTGAAACTGCAACTGTTTATGACATGCTGAGTAAGCTATACTGAGACTTCGGGGAATCAAACCCAAGTCTATATTGAATACGAACTGAGCTCACAACGTTCAGAATGAAAGTCATGAACGAGCTATGAAGCTAGGGAATAGAAGTTCTACAACTATTCAAGGAACTAGGCTTAACTGTATTTCTGAGGTAATTGATACGTTGTAAAAGAAACGTAGTGTAGGGAGAATCATTAAAATCCCCAAACATAGAGAGTTAGCCTCACATACCTTAACTTCCTCCTCTTGAGCATAATACAACGTTTGTCAACCCTTTCAACTTTAATCTAAATCAATACAAGTCAAAGAGATTTCATATTAGCAATGATTCTCATGTTTTTGTCACTTAAGCATCTTATCAAACACTTGGTGAAAATAAAGATTTATAGTCCTTATTAATGGTGTCTCTACACCCAATGACCCATTCTCTTGTTCCTAGATAAATTCTAAAGCATCAAATTGCTATGTTCAATACCCTTCTTTATCACCCATAAGATAAAACGATATCTTTAATCAATAATCAACAATCAACAACTCAATCCTATAATTTTTCATGTTTTTCTATCAAACCCATCAACTCATATCTCATTAACTAGGGTTTATAATCATTAAACCAATTTTAGAATTAATTAGAGGGTGAAGATATTACCTTTTTGACGTTCAATCTTCTTGAATTCGAGTTCTAGGATTTCTTCTCTCAACAATGGTGTCCCAATCGAATATCTAATGATATGGAGGGTTTACCCATGTTAATAAGATGTTGGAAAATTAAAATTAACTTAAAATCACCATTAGAACTTACCTTGGGTGGTGGAAGGACCCTTAAGGAGTTAGGTTTTTGAGAGTTCCCCTTTCTAGAGCAAGTTTTTATATTTTGGGGCTGTGGGGGACGAAATATAGCTTTAAAATGACCCCCCACGCGCGAGTTCGCACACCTGGAGGCCTGTTCGTGCGAGAGTTCACGTTCAACGGCAGTATCACTGCCTCCCACGCGCGAGTTCGCGCACCTAAAGGCTTGTTCGCGCGAGTGTTCGTGCATACGCGTACTGTTCCGAAATGCACATAACTTTTTGCATAGAGATCCGTTTAGGCTCCATAATATATCGTTGGAATGCTATTTCAAAGGCCTACAACTTTCATGCTTTAAGTTTTCTCAAATTCATTACACATTCTTACTAAACACTGATGGAATATAGACCTTCTGCAAACTTAGTCGATTTTGTCAAATCTTATGCACCTCACTTTCCATCTTGATTTTGAAACAACTATTTTCACCCACAATCATCCTGCTAGGACTTCATATGTCTAAAATATTAAATTAATACCCATTTAACATATCCATACCTAGTCCGAATGTACGGGGTGTTACATTATCGATACCGAATTTTGTAATCAGAAGCTATGTGGTTGGAAAATTTTGCTATGGGCATATGAGTCATGTGGTACATCATGTGGTTGCATCTTGCAAGTACAATTATGCTTTAATACATCTTTTTGAGATTGATACAGTGTATACATTTGAGAATCGAATCTTTGAGGGAGCTCCGGAAGTTAGAATTGGTCTTATGGATCCTTAATCTAAGGTTGATGAAATTTTTTTAGTCTGGATTGTGTAATGGCCTTATGTGGTTTGAGGTAACGTGAGACACCCACGGGTATGGGTATGATGAGTCATACAGTGATTTCACAGCTTTGGAACGATTCTTGGCACGTTCCAGGACAAATGTATGTTTATGTGAGGGAGAATGTAACGACTAGACTGATCTTTTTGAACTTTGGCACTTAGCTCAGAGGGTTCAAACATTGAGTAGCTTCATATTATGGTTTATTGTCACACCTCCTTTTTCACTACTACACCCCCGGGAGGGTATAATAAAGGGAGTTATTTCCAACTTGAAGTGACAATCGAAACGGGATTTATTATTAATATTCAGAGTCGCCACTTGGGAGATTAATGGTGTCCCAAGTCACTGGTTGAATCCCGATCCGAGGAAATTATGACTCTGTTAACGGTCCGCGAACCAGAACTCCGAGTAAGGAATCCTGTTAACCCGGGAGAAGGTATTAGGCATTCCCGAGTTCCGTGGTTCTAGCACGGTCGCTCAACTATTGTATTTGCTTTTATCTTATTTTAAAAAAACCATATTCTAACCTATGTGCCTTTTATTTTAACCGCTTTTATTTTATGTCTTTTTAATAAGAATTGCAACGTCGTGAAAATGCATTTCGAACCACGTCGCACCAGTGCACCCGTGATTGTCAACACATTCCGACTCCGTTGAGATTTGGATTTGGGTCACATAAATGTGCACCCGAGTTTAGGAAAGTATATTATTAAAATACGCGCCTAAAGCAACTACGCTTTTATTATCTTTGGGGAAAACCGTGAAATTCGCTAAGCGGTTCACCCGAATTATAAGTATTTTATAACATCTATTGAGGGCCCCGTGATTTTGCATTTTTATTGGCGAGGCTCATCTCACTTTATTATTTAAAAGGCAACCTAAAGAAACTACGATTCTCCTATTAAGTCTTGTCTCTAAACGACCTTAATTAATTAGCAATGATGTACTTTCTGTGTCTTGGGCCTCAAAGCTGGCCCTAAACAAATTCAGCCGTACTCATAAGAACAAAGTTGCCCAAACATGGGCCCTGTACAAGCAAATTCCAGGCCCAACTGGAGTTGCGTCAATTTGAGCGGCTACTGAACTTTACCAATTGATAATTCAGAAATAAAGCACTCTGTCTAGAATGCTAAGGGCCCAACACTTTGGGCCTAATGTTAGAACAGTTGGCCCAGATATGATTAAATATAACCAGGTATAACTGAGGAACATAGCTTCAGGGTCGAACCCAGGCAGGGACGGCTTGAGTGTAAATCCAAACGTCCCAGCCTTCCCAATATGATTACCAAATTATGCAATTACTCGCGTTTTCTGGGATTCGATGGTAGTAATAGTCTAATTGCCAGTTCAGTTAAAACAAACAACTATGGTGAACTCCATTTGGATTAATGCTATGCTACCAATATTCAATCAAGCATTCAGCTCATGATCCGAGCCCTTAAAATAATAATCATGCACGTCTACTTTTAACAGTTCATACACAATATTCAGCTACTAAGAGATTGATCTACAGCTAATTCTAAACATCAGCTGTCCAGCTACACAGTCCAATTAATACAACCATGAATATTCAATCAAACAGTAATCGAGCTATCTAGACTTAATAAGATGTCAAATTGAAATTCCAGGGCAGCACACAAGCTTCAATTGTATTTCCATATTCATCAAATGCAGTTGCATCAATATAGGCTGGAAATATGTACCTGGTAGACAGAATGTAAGCAAATGAGGATTCACAGCAAAGAAAAATCAGAGGAACAACACAGCAGTACAAGCAGCAGCGAATGATAGTTTCCAACAGCAACAACACAGAAAATTCAACCCAGGAATGGACCAGTGATCCCAGTATCAAATGGAATTGAGAGATTGAACACAGTAGCACCAAAATAGACCCCAAGACTGACTTGCTTGGACTCCAAACCCAACCGAAAATCAAAACAAGACTACTTCTGACCTTCAACTACAAGAAATTAAGTTAAACAATGCAAACCAACCACTAAACTTGGAATTGACCTAAGAGATTGAATAAACAGTATTCCTTTTTTGGATTTTTGTTTTGTAATTTCCTATTGTTTTGGTTTTCGAATTTTGAATTTCTGCTTTCAAATCTGGGGACTGAAGAGTACTTTTGGGGAAGAGCCTTTTTGGAGGTTCCAAAACTTGTGAATCAAGGCAAATGAATGCCTATTTATAGGTGAACTTAGGGTCCAATTTCAGATTTTCCTTTTACCCCTTAGTCCCTATTCTAATTCTATTTTTACCCTTTATTTTCTGACTTGTTACACAAGTAACTACACCTATTCTATTGAAATCTATACTATAGTCCATCCTAGAAGGTTCTATACCCATTACAATTCCTATTCTACCCTTACTTTACTTCAACAATTACCAATCTTAATGAAACTACCCTTTTCCATGCCTAAACTACCCTTTGAACCCTCTTGGAATTACTGAGCTAAACCAGACCATCCTAAACTAAAAACCTAACAATGCTAATTAATGCTAAACACTGAATTAAGGCATTACTAATGATGACAACTGATTAAACGAGACTAACTGACCAGACTAACTCAAACATTAGAACAAAAATTAAAACCAGCAAATCCTAAACAGAATTGACTAAGACGACTAATGAAGAATTATGACGATGAACCATAAACTGAAAGCAAGCATTTAGCAGGACAGATTCAAAACGAAAAAAATTAAAACTAAAACCTAAGGTTTAACAGAATAGGATTAAATCAAGCCAACAAAATTAAGCTAAAGCTAAGAACAATTACAAGAACAAGATGAAAACACACACATAATCAAAGACAGAATCGAACAAAACTTACTGATTTTGAGCATTCGACTGACCATAGGACGAACTCTGACCGGCTAGTTGTTCTTTGAATCCTCCGGGATTCTTGACACGTAACATCCCTAATCGGGTGTTTTCAAAAGAAAACACGTGATTAGGGAAATTACGGTCCAAAATCCCCAAGATTTCTGAGTTAGGGTTCTGCCGGACTTTGGGACTTAAAATTCGTAATGTTCCGGGCAGATTCGAGACAAGTGGCTATGGGGGTTGGGTAGAGAAGACTCAGATGAACCTAGGGTATCAATTTGGGACCATTTGGCATACTTTGGGTCTTGGCCGGAAAATATTCAAACTGAGATTCGACCAATTCCAGGCAGATTCGAGAGAAACTACCCGGGGATTTGGATAGGGAAAGGGGAAAGGGACCTAGGGTGTTAATTTGGATCGATTTGGGAGAAGTTGTGTCATGGCCGGAAAAATCTTCGATCTAATATTCGACGCTTTGGGGTGAGATTCGAGACAAACCAAGATGGGGGTTGGAAAGAGGAGAGAACAGTGGTTCTAGGGTGTAATTTTGGTGGTCATCGGAGCATCGCCGCGGCGGCGGCGATTTCCGGCCGGCGGCGCTAGGGCGGAAGACGGTGGTGGATGGTGGGGTGGCAGTGGTGTTACAGGGAGTACGAGGAAGGTGAATTGTGTTTTGTTTTTTGTATAATTTTCGGACAGTTTTATTTAATTTTGAGAATCAATCGTGGCCACTGGATTTGGGGAGATGGACGGTCGTGATTAAACGACGTCAAAACGACGTCGTTTTGAGTATGGGGCATTTGGACCGGGCGGGCGTTTGGGCCAGTGGCTTGGTCCGGTGATTGGGATTCTTTTGGGCTGGGTAAAATGTGACCAAACGGCCCAAAACTGAGTATTGTTAAAGCACCCTCTTTTAAATGTTTTTGTTTTCATTTTTATTTCCTTTGTTTACTCTTTGTAATTCATTTTGTATATATATATTTTTTTTTATTTTATAAAAAATGCAAAAAATTAAAATGAAACCTAATTTATTTCAAAATTTAGCTAATTATTTCTATTTAAAGTAAACTCAAGACTAACAATTAAAAATGCAAAAATGGACTATTTTTGTTCTTTTTCCTTTAAATTTTGTTCTAAAAACAACTTAACCACTAAGTAATCCTTAAATATGAAATTAGATCCTAAATGCAAATGTCAGGCATATATTTTTTATATATTTTTAATATGAAATAAACAAATAAAAATGCAAACAATTAACAGAAAATAACACCAAATTCACAAAAGTGTAAAATAATAAAAAAGAAATTATTTTGTTTGAATTTTTGGGAATAATTCATATATAGGGCAAAAATCACGTGCTCACATTTATTACTTTTGTGTATAGTTGAGTTTGACTTTCGAGAGGTTCAGAGCTGATTTGGAAGGGTAATTCTCGATTCGGAAGCTTAAGTTTGACGAGTTGACCGAGGTTTGACTTTTGCATAAATTACCCTGAAATTACAATTTGATGGTTTCAATAGGTTTGTATGGTTATTTTGGACTTAGGCATATGTTAGGATTCGAATTTGGCCAGGTTTTGGCTCTATTTGTCGAAAGCTGGCAATTTGAGGAATTTGAGAGTTCACAAATTTGATCGGGAGTTGACTTTGAGGCTATTAGGGCTGGATTATTGTTTCGAGAATTAGAATAGGTCTGTTTTGTGATTTCGGACATTTATGCAATGTTTGGATTCATTCAAGATTGGTTAGACTTGAATCAGATGCTTGGTTCGAAGTTGGATGTTTATGTACTTAAGAGATTGGTCTTGATTGACGATTCTTGGTTTAGACCTTCATCGTGGTGTTTTGAGCCTCTAGAAAAGTTTGGATAATTTATTTGGACTTATAGGTATGATTGGACAGGGTCCCGAGGGGCTTGAGTGAGTTTTGGGATAGTTTCAGACCATTTTGGATTATGTTGCATTGTTGATTTCTAGTGTTGTTCTGATGAGCCTCGCGATTGCGCCAAGAGCATCACAATTTGACTTTTGCTGACTTTTGGAAATTTCTTCAAAGATTGAAAATTTATAGATTGGGATCACTTCTTATGGCATTGTTGACTTTCTTGGATGATGTTTTCCTTGGATTTGCACGATTGGAGAGCTAGATCAAGGTTTTGGTGCGATTCGAGATTGAAGACTAGCCTGGATGAGGTAAGTAATCTTGCCTAAGCTTGGTTTGAGGGTAATTTCCCCATTCACTGTGATATTTGTTATGTGTTGGGGTGACGTATATGTGAGATGACGAGCGTATATGTGTGCACCGTGGTTATTCATGATCCGAGTAGTTCTTAGGCCACTATTATGCCTTATTTTGCTATCATGCCTATTTGATATCTGTTTTCTCCACTTCTATGACTATGTAGGTTATTATTCGTGCTAGGAATGATGTCTAGGCTATTTGCTTGTTTGTTGAGGTATGATAGGGTTGTTTTCTCTATGCAGATCTATTTATCTTAGTGGTAGTCATACTTTTCGGTCATGATATTACATCTGCATGTTATATCACCATCTTTGTATACTTCTTACATGTTATATCACATGTTTTTAGCATCCTTACTTGTGTAATATGATTTTGAGTGGATTTGTGGCACATTGGCATAATCCAAGGGGTATACTGATTTTGACACTGTGAGATATTGGCATATTGAGATCTGAGCGGATTAATGACTGAGTTAGGGCCATAGAACCGTATTGATATTGATATTGAGGTGACGCATGTGTCAGGCCCCCCATTGGGCTGAGTGGTATTGATATTGAGGCGACTCCTGCGCTAGGTCCCCCATTTGGGTTGAGTGGTATTGATTGGGTTGTGTTATGATGATCGTTGACTTTGATATGATCGACGCTTAGTCTATAATCCGCCCCTTCATAGTCAGGTGATAAACCATGGTCTCTGGGCCTCTAGAGTGCTGGCACACATTACGTGTTGGGTAAGGGACTTATGTCGGGCACCCGTATAGTGCTAAGAGTGTGTATATGTTCGTGTGTGGGGAGCCATGGGCATCTTGCTAGGCAACGTGAGAGTGCTGAGACTACGAACGAGGAGCACCGTGTGCTAGTTACTTTTAACGTGCTGACATTCTGTATATCTGATATTTAAACTGTGTTTCTTTGTTGATTTGGCATGTATGACTGGCATGTTGGCATAGAGTTGTGTTATTCCTCATGTTAATTGGTATTTGATGTCTCCACTTGATGTTTAGAGCTTGATATTATAGTTGTATCTTGTTAATTACTTGTCTAAGTGAATCTATGGAAGTTGATGCTTTGACTGTTATATCTAAAAAGTATGTGTAGTTTTCCTCTTGTTGTGTTAAGCTGAGTTTGTTATTATTTTAGCTGCTTTTCTTTTTATGCTATTGTTCTGCTGTTATTGCTATTGTTGGTTGTGGATAGTGAGCATCAGACATTTCCAAGCTCTTCACTACTTTCAGCCGGAGGTTAAGCTTGCTACTTATTGAGTACATGGGGTCGGTTGTACTATTAATACACTCTTCCCTTTGTGTGCATATCGAAGTATTGCTAACAGCGGTGGTTGCTAGTTAGCTGTATGTGGATTAGACTAGAGATTTCGAGGTAGCACATATGTTTTGTTCGGGGTCCTCCCTTTTATCTTATGTTCTTACGGTTCAGTCTTCCACATAGTATTGTTTATTGTTCAGACTTTGTAATTAGTATTCCATAGAGCTCATAGTTGGTGACACCAGATTTTGTGGTGGATTCATTGTATTGAAAATTTTAACTTCTATTATTTATACCATTCCAGTATTGAGACTATTTCTTATCATTATTGAGGTCTACTTCCGCATATTTATTATTGGATTGTCTAACAAGCGGTGTTAGACGATAGCACGCCTCCGGTGGGAGTTGGGTCGTAACATTCTTCCCCTGAATCATGAATTCCATCTTCAACTATCTAAAGTTCCACTTGATATCCCCCAATGTAATCAACCATTGAATTCCCGGAACTAAACTACACCCTTCCAATGGTAAAATCAACATGTTAGTAGCAAAGTTGACAACCTGCATCCTCCAAGAAAACCCTTCATACATGTACCTACTGTACACTGTATTCCCATCTGATACTACAAGCAAATGGAGGCATTTCCTACAGGAAACATTCCAATCTTTGTGGTGTATTCAGATTCAAGAAATTATGACTACTTCTTATATCAATCAAGATTTGCACAGCCTTTCCACCCACCAATTCAGTCACTTCATTGTCCTGTAATCCATCGATCCAGTTATAGCATGCACACACTTGAGGAATCATTGCAGACCCATTTTCCTCATCATGCTCCCCATATTGAGGCTATTTCATCATACTTCATCCTTGTGGACCGTCCTCTTTTTCCCCTCCTTCGCACGAATCATCACTCAACTTCATATAGAAAAGTTGTCTCTTCCTAAAACATTGATGACTAGGAGAGTACTTCTCATCACAATAAAAACATAGCCCCTTAAACCTCTTTTCCTCTATTGCAGGAGGGTTCAACATTTTAGGACCCTTTGATGGAATTTTCTAGCCTGAACTTGAAGGAAAAATTGTAGGGGGGTCTTATATGGAGCTAATCTGGGTGTTGGTAGTAACGGAGGTAAGGATTTGGAGGATTGTTTAGGTAAGGATAAGGTCTGTTCTTGGATCTTGGCTAGGCTTATGGCTTTTTGTAAAGTTCTATGCTGAAACATTTTCACAACGAGGCCAATCTCAGGTTTTAAACCCCTTCTAAAGCAATTAACAATGTACTCCTCACTTAATTCTACCCTAGCCAACAATTCGTCAAATAGATCAACATAATTTTGTACACACGAAGGTTGATTAAGATCTTTCAAATCACCCATTGGATCATTATATAATGCAGTACCAAATCTATCAAAAATAGCTTTAACATACTCACCACATGTTGGCCAATCTCGAGTAATCCTGTTTTTCATATACCCTTGATCCAGTCTTTTCCTTCCAGATGCTATGATGCTAGGTTGACCTTCGAATTTTCTGAGTATTTTTCACATCAAAATATTGCTCGCCTTTGGAAACCTAGTCCCTCAACTCGCTCCCATCAAATTTTGGAACTCAATTTGACACTTACGAGTAACCAAAGTGTCTGAAGCTTCCATATGCTGCTCTTCAAGATTCGGACTTCCTCTAGGATTTTGAGGGCGGATTTCACTCATTGTAGGTTTATATTCACTCATCCAAGAACCAAAAGAAGTCTTGAGTTCCTCCATGGACTGAGCTTGTTGGACCTCCATTGATTTTCTGAATTCCTCAAAGGATTCCTTAATACCATCAACTTCTTTACGAAGCTTTGCATAACGTCATTCTCCCATGGCTATGTCCCTCTGAGGACCAGTGGCTTCGATACCAACTGATACAGCTTGATTCGAAGTGAGCTTAAGTGAAACGATGATCTCCTAAGGAACTTTTAGAAGAAGAGTTCCTGAACAGAAATCGGTTGCAATCGGGATTCAAGAATCAGAGAAGAAGTAGAAAGCTAGAGAGAAAAACAGGGAGTTATTTTCATTCGAATTCAACCACTGTCAATATACAAATGAATTTTTTTCTTTTAAACCCAATTTCCACAAATTAGTTACTAACTATTTCCCAAACCGTCTAACAACTTGCTAATAGCAATTAACTAACTCACTTGCACAAAACGACACTGAGTATCTATTCTCTCTTCGCTAACAATTCACTTATTAAAATGACACTGTGTGACTTCTACTTCTTTACAATATGAACACTCAAGTTCTTATAACTATTTTGGACATAACAACACCTGAGAATGTTGTGTTTCCAGTCGCGACGCAACAAATACATCACTTGGATCAACTACGATTCCCAGTGCGGCGCGACCAATATATTCTCGAAGCCAACTCTTTCATATTTGGGTTGGACTTGGTTAAAATCGTCTCGGATTTTTCTTACACGTATAAATAACTCTTAAACTCGTTTTAGGGAGAGTTCGACCCTTGTGAAGGAGAAACGCTGCTAGAGCAATTTAGGAGTCGAAAATCATAGAGTTTTTCTTCCTTTCTCTTCTTATCCATAGTTTTATGCTTTTAAACTTTCATACTAATGTTAGCATGAGTGGCTCGTTCTCTTAGTTCTACGGTTATGGATGATAAATTTATGTTGACGTTCGAAGTTTGAATTGACTACTTTGATTATACCGGATTGATTTGTTTATTTAATCTTACGCTTTATTATTTTACTTTGTAGCTAACATAGAAATACTATCTGCGAATCTAGAGTTTAACTCGAAAGTGAATTCTAGCATGTGCATAGTGATGATAGGCTATAATTACGTATTTTAGTTGATTATTACACTCTAATTTACTGCACTTTAGTTGAGTTTGCGCTTTAATCGCTAGTGTTTTGCACTAACGGTGTGTTTTATGCCTTGTAGGAGTGATTCCGAGTTATATAGATGTTATGGAATGAATGCAAGTGATTTAGAGCTTTAAAATCTGAGTAAAAGCCCAAGGAATTAAGCCGGGATCGTATTCGGGGATCAACGGATGATAGAGCAACAAAACGAAGAACCGAGTAGGCATATTGCGCACTGTCTAGTAAAATGCACATAACTTTTCGCTCAGAACTCCATTTGGGCTCCACAATATATGGTTGGAAAGCTAACCCAAAGGGCTACAACTTTCATGTTTTACTTTTTTCTAAATTCCAAACGGAACAGGGTGAAAATCGCGGTCGAAACCGCGAAAGCGGACCTGAAGCGGGCTGAGGCAGTATACCTGCCATATACCGCGGTCGTACCACAGTTTTACCGCGGCCGCGGCGTCCAGACGTGAAAAAATTGTCCTTTTTGTGTAGGAGAAGGTATAATAGCTTGGGCCCGACCCTACTTGGTATAAATACATAGAAAAATGGTATTTTGAGAGGTTGGACACACTTTTGACATAATTTAGACCTAAGGAGGCTAAGGAGACCGGGGATTCGACCTAAGGAGTCAAGAACACACTGGGAGCAAGGCGGAGAATTCTTCAATGAGTTTTTCCTTCCTCTTCCTATTTTTCATTGTTGGTTATGATTTTTAGTATTGTAGTTTTACATACTATTATGAATAGCTAATTTGTTATCTAGGGTTTTGATGGAACCTTTTGTAGGATAAATTCTTATTATATTTTTATATAATTGAGCCGTAGTATTTTCTCTATTTGTTCAACTATATTATTCTTGTGGTTGATTGAAGGGCCCTCAATTAGCTGTGCCTATTTAGTATGTATTACTCGGGAGAGAGTGCATATTTAGGTAGTTGTTGAACAACACCACTCCCGACGTATGTGAGGAATCAATAACCAAGGGTTTAAAGGTGGGATTAGGGATAACGAAACCTTGGGTGCGATCTAAGTGAGCTATAATTAAAGCCAGCTAGCGTAACTCGGGAGAATATGTCTAGTAAATTATCGTAATTACTCGGGAGAGAATTGCAACACGCAGAGCGGTCATGATCGGTAGAGAATACTTAGGCAAAATTATAGAAGACATAGCGAGAAAGATTTCGACAATTGGGGAAATCATAACTCTAGACCTCCTTAATCTTTTCTCCAATCTGTAGTATCTTTAGTGTTAATTTATTATTTTAATTTGTTAGTTAGTTAGTTAAACACAAGAATCTTAATATCTATAAGTTAGGAATTGTTCGAGCTTGTATTCTTGGTGATAACAACTGTAACTAAGCCTTAGTTCTCTGTGGGATTCGACTCCGGACTTGTAAACCGGTTTATATTTACAACGACCGCTTTGTCCTTTTTATAAGGCATAGTTGGGCGTGATCAAATTTTGGCGCCGTTGCCGGGGAACTAACGGTGTAGTTGTAGGTGTACATATTACTAGGTTTCAAGTTTGAACTTTTATTTTATTTTTTTAGTATTTGATTTTTTTTAATTTTTTTTTTATTTTAGTTTTATTTGTTTATTTGAGAAACATGGCATCATGGAATTATGAGAATTTGGATGTTGGTAATGCTACTTTTAATCCTCCTTATGCATATTGTGAAGGAAACCACCCAGGGCAAAATTATCAAAATATTCCCGAGAGCGAGTTTTGTGCACCAACTCAATCTTATATGTGGAATGTGTGTGATATGTGTGGTGGTCAAGATGGTCACTTTCATGGTTGTGCTTATATTTCTTATCTTCCCCTAACCCCTTACTTTGATGGTTCTTCTTTTTCTTGTGAAGTTAATAGGAACAAAGAACCCAGGTATGAGGACCTGAAAGAGATCGAGGATATGCTAAAGTGCCTTATGGAACAATTTGATGAGATACAACTGCGGTCACAAAGGCAAGGGGCAACTATTCACAACTTGGAGGCTCAAGCGAATAAATTAATTGAACCTTGTAAAGCGCAACAAGTTGACATTGTGGCTAGTAGCCAATATGAGTATGAATTGGCTGCAGAAATTGCCATTATACTGGAGGATTTAAAAAAATACGAGGATGAGCTAGAGGAGGAGGTCATAGTAGAACACCAACAATCTATCCAGCTAGAATTTGAGGATGCCGATGTTGAAGAAGTAATACTAGAGTCAACCAGGGACATTGAAGATACAAATTTAGTTGACTCTAGTGTGAATGATGTTGAGGATGTTGAAAGTCCTGAAGTTCATGTGTTTGAGTGCATTGGTCCACACTCCAAGCATTTTTCCACATTATGTTTGGATGATGATATGGAAATAGAGTCATCCGAGCCAATTGAAGAGTCAAGGAATGTGGAACAAGGTGCATATATTCTGGAATTCTTCTTGCCAGAAAGTCAGGATTACATACCTCATACAAAGGCCAAGGAGTGCAGAATACTACATTATTTCCTTGGGCCAGTTAGATTCGTTCCACCGCCCCATGACCATAATTATAAGCTTGAATCAAAACTTGGGGTTCAATTCATAAGCTCGAGATGGAGGCAAAAAGCGATTCACGTCGTGCCGCGACGTTAAATCAAGCGCTTGTTGGGAGGCAACCCAGCTTTATTTTATTTTTTTTAATTTAGTTTATTTTATTTATTTTTTATTGTATTATTCTTGTAGTGTCGATTTTTGATTTTTAGGAGCATGGAACGCAAAGCCATTAGAAGGATGCAACAACAAACCAGATGGTATGGTTGGAACTAAGTGTGAGGTACCCGCACGAAGGACCAGGCCTGGGAGAAGTCTGAGTACACCCCATGAGATGCTAGTGCTTCGGCCTTTGGCCTGCTAGGGAGTTTCTCTTACCCTCTTATAGTTATGATGTGCATTGGGGACAATGCACAATTTTAAGTGTGGGGTGAGGAGATTGTCTGGGTGACTTTTCATGCCATTTTAGCTGTGTTAGTTTAATTAAATAATATTTTTTTTAAAGATTGGACTTTTCCCGACGATGGATCTATTAGACAATTTTCTTGAGGGATTAAGTCTAAAGAAATAAAAGACAAAAAAAAAGATTTTCTTTTGTTAGGTAGTGTAGCAATTACCCCTTGGTTTTTCTTTGTGCTGTGGTTCTTTTCCAAGGGTTTTGTTTGAACTGGGTGTAGTTAGTTTTTTTTTTTTTTTGGGAGTAGGAGCCATTGTGTTGTGTTTTGAATTGAAGCAATATCTCTTGACTTTGTTATGCCTTGAGAATAGTGAGTACTTTGGTTGTGACGCTTAGGCTCAGTTTTTGACTCTTGTATAAGTACCTTAAATTTTATGATCTTAAACTTGCTTAACTGCTTTGACTAGAGTGTCTTGATGAAACCAATCTTGAGTGAGTTATGTGCCATGTGTGTGTAAGGATTTGTTATATTCTGTGCATTGTATTTGATGCCTAGAACTTGCCCTTGTGTTTGCAAAGAGAAATAGTAGTTTTGTTCAGTCTTGGAAGTGATATAGGCGTTTCTTTGTTGAGCCAGATATGTATATTTTACCCACCTAATTGTTATGTGTCGTAGTTAACCCCTTTGAGCCTGTAATCTTGTTTCTTTGGCAACCACATTACAAGCCTTACCCATTTGTTTGAATTAATCATCTATTTGAACCTTTTAACCTCTCATGAGCACTTGAATTATTATGAACTGTGTAAAAGTTAAAGTGTGGGGTGGTTGGTTTGGCTTTTGAGTGGAATTAATGAAATAAGGAGAAAGGTGCATTGTTTTGAAAAAAGTAAGAGCCACTTGAATTGGGAAAAAAAAAGAAAAAAAGGAAAAAAAAGTTGTATTGTTGTGAAAAAAAAATCCTTGATAAGTGGTGACTCTTGATGTAATTGTAAGTGTGCTTAAAGAAGAATGGGGTAATATACATTGATGTGAAGGTGGAGTTTTGGTTTGACATAAGTATTGGGTTTGAATGTTAAAGTATATGTATTAAATTGCTTAGGGAGGTGTAGTCACTCTTATATCTAAATGTATCCTACCCGTCCCGAAGCCTACATTACAACCAAATAAAGTCCTAATTGATCCTAGATTGAATGAGCTCGATTAGTGGAGTAGTACACTACGGGAAAGCTTATGGTGCATCTTTTGTGGCATATGAATGTTATTTCTGAGAGTGAGTGAATTTTTTCTATCTTGAGTTCCTAAGTGTTCTTAAATTTTATTGTGTGGAACTACTCTCTTTTGTTGTGTGAGGGCACTTGATTCATGAAGGAAAGGTAATGTCAGTGACCTCTATGTTAGAGTAAGTGGGTGAGTTGTGAATTATGCGTGGTACTTGTGAGTCAAATCCTGAGGTGAAGATGTTATGCTTTTGTGCTTAGTCTATTTTAAATACTCTTGGTGTGATGAGTTAGGAGAATTGTTTAAAAAGGTCGTGTCTATAACAAAGTGTAGTTTGATTGCTCGAGGACGAGCAATGATTTAAGTGTGGGGTGTTGATGATAGGCTATAATTACGTATTTTAGTCGGTTATTACACTCTAATTTACTGCACTTTAGTTGAGTTTGCGCTTTAAACGCTAGTGTTTTGCACTAGCGGTGTGTTTTATGCCTTGTAGGAGTGATTTCGAGCTATATAGATGTTATGGAATGAATTCAAGCGATTTAAAGCTTTGAAATCTGAGTAAAAGCCCGAGGAATTAAGCCGGGATCGTATTCGGGGATCAACGGATGATAGAGCAACAAAACGAAGAATCGAGTAGGCATATTGCGCACTGTCTAGTAAAATGCACATAACTTTTCACTCAGAAGTCCATTTGGGCTCCACAGTATATGGTTGGAAAGCTACCCCAAAGGGCTACAACTTTCAAGTTTTACGTTTTTCCAAATTCCAAGCAGAACAGGGTGAAAAACGCGGTCGAAACCGCGACCGCGGACCTGAAGCGGGCTGAGGCAATATACCTGCCATATACCGCGGTCGTACCGCGGTTTTACCGCGGCCGCGGCGTCCAGACGTGAAAAAATTGTCCTTTTTCACGTAGGAGTAGGTATAATAGCTTGGGCCCGACCCTACTTGGTATAGATACATGAAAAAACGGTATTTTGAGAGGTTGGATTCACTTTTGACATAATTTAGACCTAAGGAGGCTATGGAGACCGGGGATTCGACCTAAGGAGTCAAGAACACACTGGGAGCAAGGCGGAGAATTCTTCAACGAGTTTTTCCTTCCTCTTCCTATTTTTCATTGTTGGTTATGATTTTTAGTATTGTAGTTTTACATACTATTATGAATAGCTAATTTGTTATCTAGGGTTTTGATGGAACCTTTTGTAGGATAAATTCTTATTATATTTTTATATAATTGAGCCGTAGTATTTTCTCTATTTGTTCAACTATATTATTCTTGTGGTTGATTGAAGGGTCCTCAAGTAGCTGTGCCTATTTAGTATGTATTACTCGGGAGAGAGTGCATATTTAGGTAGTTGTTGAACAATATCACTCCCGACGTATGTGAGGAATCAATAACCAAGGGTTTAAAGGTGGGATTAGGGATAACGAAACCTTGGGTGCGATCTAAGTGAGCTGTAATTAAAGCCAGCTAGCGTAACTCGGGAGAGTATGTCTAGTAAATTGTCATAATTACTCGGGAGAGAATTGCAACACGCAGAGCGCTCATGATCGGTATTCTTAGGCGAAATTATAGAAGACATAGCGGGAAGGATTCCGACAATTGGAGAAATCATAACTCTAGACCTCCTTAATCTTTTCTCCAATCTATAGTATCTTTAGTGTTAATTTATTATTTTAATTAGTTAGTTAGTTAGTTAAACACAAGAATCTTAATATCTATAAGTTAGGAATTGTTCAAGCTTGTATTCTTGGTGATAACAACTGTAACTAAGCCTTAGTTCTCTGTGGGATTCGACCACGGGCTTGTAAACCGGATTATATTTGCAAAGACCGCTTAGTCCTTTTTATAAGGCATAGTTGGGCGTGATCACATAGGATTAAAAAAAAACGAGTTTTTGAACCTGGACATTAAGGAACAAATTCACAATTAGAATAGACATATACTTATCATCTCGCTTGGTTATTATGCATGATAATAAACACGTTCTTGTTATATGCTAAGATTAACTTGAATAGGCAAGTAAGGATTTGAATTCTTACGAGTAATATTAACCTTGTGAATTAACAAATAATCTCTGAGCCGAGGGTCTATCGGAAACAGCCTCTCTGCCCTATTGGGTAGGGGTAAGGTCTGCGTACACATTACCCTCCCCAGACCCCACCTGGTAGGATTTTACTGGGTAGTTATTGTTGTTGTTGTTGTTGAATTAACAAACAAAACAAATCAATTAGATAATTTAAACAACTCAACAAGATTGCTAGCTAACCTTTAACCTTGGAAAGTTTTCTCCTATTAATTTTATACTAAGTTGCCTACGTGTTTCATTCAATCTCTAGTATATTTAATTGCTTTATAATTTTTGCAATAGTTCTAGTTAGTAACCAAACTTAAGGAATCACTTAAATAGATAATTCATAATTTAATTGATTGTTAATTACAAATTCTCATGGAAACAATACTTTACTTTATCATTATTATTACTTGTTGACCATGTATACTTACGGGTCCATTTGACCCCAACAATTTTCTGAGATATCATAGAGAGTTCCTCTTCGTTGTACAATCTATTATGCTCGAGTATCAAACACAATTGGTGATCAAAACTTCATTTCATGTGTCTTCGTGCAAGAATATATAGCACTTTCAATTTTACTTGTTCTAAAACCAGTAATCACACCCGAAGACATGTAGAAAATCATAAAAAGAAATGCAGATCTGCATAGCCCGTTTCCTAGCGACTTAAATAGAGGTATACTATTATTTGAAAAGCAGATATCAGTGCAGAAAGTCCACCAGCAAACGTGAAACTGTTACATGCATACACTAAAAATCTCATAGCCGTATCCTTTTCACATCATTTTCAGGCACATTTACGTCGTTTCCGTTCCCTTTTACTGAAGTCACTGTTTGCTTGGGCACCTGCAGGTAGAAAATAATATCTCGGATCATTTCATGTCACCTTTAAAGTTTTCGAAGAGAAGGATATCTGACGTCTGGTAGTTAACTTTGAGTTATCCGCTGATAAGACGGGAAGACATGTAACTTGAAAGTCAAAATACAAATATCTTTTTGGTCATTTCTCCTAATTGGAATCAAGTGATTTCACTAAAAATGGCATAACCTGGGAAATCATTTTACGAACCAGCAAAATATGCATAGTTATGCAGTTTCATCGACCATATATCCAGGGTACAAACTTAACCGATCATACTCTAACCAACCACCACCTGAAATAAATTTTGATGTGCCCATTGCACAAATGGATAATTTTTAATGGGACAACGCTGATGCTATTTTAGACCATTCAACAAAATAAAGCTTGCTTGAATGGTGAGCTTACATTTTCATTTGGAACAACAGCATATCTCTCTGTAGGTGAAACCCAAGATTTTTCAGCTGAACAAAAGTTGAGAAAAAATCAGATATATAGTATCATTTAATTTTGTGTGTGTGTGTGTGAGAGAGAGAGAGAGAGAGAGAGCGAGAGAGAGAAGGCAAAGCAGATGCAAACCTGCTGATGGGTCAAAAGTCGAAGACCCGATTTGTTGTCCACTTGATCCATCAACACTTAATGCTTCTATTATCCTTGGGACATTCCTTCACATCTCACGAACATCAGTAAGTTTAATTTTGGAAGTACCAGAAATTGTGTTAGTTCACTAAAGCAGAATGTTGAAAATAGAGAACAGATGTTATTATCCACGGCGCCACTTTAACCTATTAAAATATAGCACTACAGTTAATTCCTACCTGGAGATTACACTATTTAGATTATATGAGAGTGCAAAATTGTTTACATTGAGGACTTCATTATGTGATATTATTACAATGAAAATAAATAGTCATTCAATTAGGAAACCATCCTAAAAGTTTGATGAGCCCTGCTACAACTAAACAACTTGCAATATACCAGGTGCACAATTTAGACGGAAAAGTTATTTATGTGATGACGCTAAGCCTGAAACACAACGCAAGTTTTGCACAGCTCTAAGGAGATGTACTATGAAGCTAAAAATGAAAGGAAGAAAACTTAGTACACGGATTGCTTGCTTACTTCTGGAAAAATGTGATGGAAGGGTATGCACGGATTGCAAGGTTCTTGTTAGAATTAGTTCATGTAGAGTGTCCCACATTGGTATATGTTATAGAATGAATCTAGACACTTATTATAGGATGAATCTAGACACTTATTATAGAATGAATGTAGACTCTTTCTTAGTAGTGTACATAAATAGCAGATTTGTAGGAATCTCTTTTATTTCTTTCCTTAGTTAGCATCTGATGTACATGTATTTATATTGCTCACCTCTTGGAATGAGAACACAAGTTATTCTTTCTATTTCGTTCACATGGTATCAGAGCAGGTTCTCCGGCTTTACCGGAGTTAGATAGAGAACTTACCGAAACTGTCAGTTAGGGTCAGAATACTTTTGAAGGGTTTGGAATTTGAAGTTTAACCATCTCTCCGGCATCGACTTTACATTTTCGTCCAACTTATGGTGTTTGTTTGTTCAGGAAACCTCGGCTGGGAAAATCTCTGACCGTCCCAGGTTCGGTTCATAGTGTCAAGGTTTTGTCACCTTTTCTCTGTTGTGTTCAAATTTTGTTTCCTTCTGTGATTGCCTGATCCTTAGTAGTGAACCAACTTTGTGTGCAGAACTTTGGCCTTTTTTTTTTATAGCTTTGAGATTAATCTGTTGGTTAGTGATTCTTGGTTACTGATTCTTACACTATTGGCCGGACTTTTGATTGGTTATTACCCATTAGATTGGCTCTATTGGAGTTCCGTTTCTTTGTTTTATTGGGTGTCTTTCCTTCGCTGTTTCGTTGGATAGTGTTATTCTGGTGGAGAACTTTTGAGCTTTATTGGCTTTTCTGACATTTATATTGATACTTTGGGGATTTTTGGAAAGATGACCATAAATAGTAAGCAAGGAGGAAATAGTGATACAACTTCTAGTCCAACAATCCTAGTTTCAGATGAGTTTCTTGAGTTCCTTCAATATCATAAATCAATTAAGGAATCTTCTTCAGTTACTGCTTTTGCCGGGCCAGATAAGACATGTCTTATCACCTCTTCAAATAAATGGGTGATTGACTCAGGTGCCACAAATCACATGACGGGTAATCCAAATATTTTTTCTAGCTTTCGATCACACAAAGCACCCTCTTCAGTTACTGTAGCTGATGGAACAACATGTACCAGTGTTGGATCTGGGACTGTTAAACCGACTTCCTCTATTACCCTGTCATCTGTATTAAGTCTACCAAACTTGGCCTTTAATTTGATTTCTGTTAGTAAAATCACCAGAGACCTTTAATTGTTGTGTAGCGTTCTTTCCCAATCATTGTTTGTTTCTTGATCTTACGACGAAGCAAATTATTGGTAAAGGGTATTTATCTGGTGATCTCTATATCCTTGATGAATGGGAGCCACAGTCTATTGCATGCTCTAGTATCGTGTCTCCTTTTGAAGCACATCGTCGATTGGGGCATCCCTCTTTACCTTTGTTGAAGAAGCTCTGTCCTCAGTTTCAGAATATTTCTTCATTGGATTGTGAGTCATGTCGATTTGCAAAACATCATCGCATCTCGTTAGGCCCAAGGGTTAACAAGCGAGCTGAGTCATCTTTTGAGTTAGTTCATTCTGATGTTTGGGGACCATGTCCTGTTGTTTCTAAAACTGGACATAAGTATTTTGTCACTTTTGTAGACGTTTTTTCCCGAATGACTTGGATTTACTTTATGAAGAGTCTCTCTGAAGTGTTTACTCACTTTTCTGCCTTTTGTGCTGAAGGTAGGCTTTAGATATATGTAAATATTGTATATAAGTAGGGCTATTATAAAACACTTAACGTACATCAATAATATATTTTCTTCCATGCTTCCTCACATGGTACCAGAGCAACTAGTGAGAAATCTCCGTTCTGCGGTAACCAGCAAGTCCGGAACAGTCACCGTGCCTTTCTTCTGGTGAATTTCAAGTTGTTTTTTTGCTTGACCTCTTCTCCGGTGGGTTTTTTATTGAAAAGTAACACCACCAGCACGTGCAGAATTCACAAGCGACCAAACCCTGAAAAACCACACCGGAACAACCTTAGCCACGCGCCTGAAGAAGCTCTAACGCCGGCTCCGCGTCAGACCCACACGCCGGCGCGTGACTCTGGTTCCGGCCATTTTTGAAAAAATATCAGATTGTACCAATATCAACCATTTTTCTTCCATTTACTCCTATGCCAGGGCAAAAAAGAATTTTCTAAATCATAGAACAATAATGAAATATACAATCAACCAATATTTATCGAATTGGAAAAAGAGCCCGAAAAAATCGTCCGAGCCTCTTATTTTGATTTCTCGAACCGAGAGATCCATAAATCGGGATCGTAGCTTGGCAAGAAAAATTTGAGTCGTGGGTACCGGACCCTTTACATGTAAGACCTATTGCTCATGCAACTTGGGATCCTCATTTTGGTCGGACAATTGTCTTGTCTAGTAATTCTGACCCTACCCATATTGTTTTCTTTTTATCCCGAGCACTTTGAGATTTTTCCTGCAACTACATTGATCTTCTAGCAGCTGCAGTAATTTTTCCAGCAACTACAGTGTTTCCTTTGTCTGTTTCAGCGAGTTACATTTGATTCTTTCTGTTATTTGATGATAACTTTGCAAGGCCGCTCTTCAATCCAATGATGTCTTTGGAATTTGATGTTTTTGGGTCTAAAAACACGGGCCCTAAAAGTTCCAGTGTTATAATCACCTCGGAACCTTTAATGGGAAATTCGAACTACTTAGCTTGGCTTCGTGTGTCAAGTTGTGGTATAAAGCTCAAGGTGTTCAAGATCATTTAATCAAAAAGTCTAGCGAAGGAGATGAAAAGGCCAAAGCACTTTGGAAGAAGATCGTTGCTCAATTATATAGTATCATATGGCAATCTATTGATTCCAAGTTGATACTCTTGTTTCGTCCATTCCAGACATGTTATATAGTTTGGGAAAAGGCTCGCACTTTATACACTAATGACATATCTCGTTTCTATGATGTAATATCGCGGATGACAAATTTAAAGAAATAAGAATTAGATATGTCTACTTACTTGAGACAAGTACGGGTGGTCGTGGAGAAATTTGAGAAGTTGATGCCAGTTTCTACTAGTGTTGAAAAGCAACAAGAGCAATGACAGAAGATGTTTCTAGTTCTTACCCTCGCTGGACTTCCTAATGACCTTGATTCATTACGCGACCAAATTTTGGCAAGTCCGGCTGTCCCCACAGTTGATGAATTATTCTCTCGATTAGTTCGCCCTGCTGCAACACCCAGTCATACAGTGATCTCATCACAGATAGCTAACTCCTCTGCTCTCGCATCCTAGTGGAAAATCGAGCACCTCAAACTATGGAGAATGGACGAGGAGGAGGTTATTTTTGAAGAACTAGACCAAAGTGTTCTTATTGTAACACGCTTAGGCACACTCGTGAGGTGTGTTACTCTTTGCATGGTCGACCATCTAGAAATGCTCATATTGCTCAGACTGAGACTGCAGGTAACCAGGGGTTTTCTTTATCTGAAGGGGAGTATAATGAGTTCCTTCAGTATCAAGCAACTAAGCAGATACCTTCATAAGTAGACTCTGTCACTAAGACTGATACTTCTGCGGTGGGTAATTCCTTTGCTTGTGTTTTCCAATGTACTACTCTTGGACCATGGGTCATGGACTCAGGCGCCTCTGATCATATTTCTAGTAATAGGTCACTTTGTCAATATTGTTTATTCACAATCTCTTCCCAATGTTACTCTAGCCAACAGAGTCCAAACAAAAGCAAAAGGAGTTGGACAAGCTAATCCCCTGTCCTCTGTCACTTTAAATTCTATTTTTTATGTCCCTAATTGTCCTTTTAATCTCACATCTGTTAGTTGTTTGACTCATGCCCTTCATTGTGGTATATATTTTATTGATGATTCTTTTATTATGCAGGAAAGCTACATGGGAAAGTCGATTGGCACAGGGCGTGAATCACAAGGCCCTTATTACTTTAACTCACGCAATCCCTCTACAGTATGTCCAGCTACAGATCCTCCAGACCTAATTCACAGATGTTTAGGACATCCAAGTTTATCCAAGCTTCAGAAAATGGTGCCTAGTTTGACTAGCTTATCTAAATTAGTTCGTGAGTCGTGTCAACTTGGGAAACATATTCAAGCTACATTTTCACATAGTGTTGAGAATCGTGCAGAGTCTATTTTTTCTTTAGTTCAGTCTAATAGAGTCAGTTCAACCTTAGGATTTCGTTATTTTGCTAGTTTCGTTGATGATTACTCAAGATGTACTTGAATTTTCCTACATCGTTCTTGTTCTATATATTCCAAAGTTTTTGTGCTGAAATTAAACTCAGTTTGGTGTTTCTATTCGCACTTTTCACTTTTCGTAGTGATAATTCCTTAGAATATTTATCCTCTCAGTTTCAGCAGTTTATGCCTTCTCAAGGAATTATCCCTCAGACATCTTGTCCGTATACTCCTCAACGGAATAGGGTAGCTGAGAGAAAGAATAGGCATCTCATTGAAACTGCACGCACACTTCTCATTCAATCCCATGTTCCGCTGCGTGTTTGGGGCGATGTAGTTCTTACAGCTTGTTACTTAATTAATCGGATGCCTTCATCATCCACTCAGAATCAGATTCCACATTCAATATTGTTCCCTAGGTCACGCTTATATTCTCTTCCTCCTTATGTTTTTGGGAGTACATGTTTTGATCATAACATAGCTCCCGGAAAAGATAAATTAGCTCCTCGTGCTCTCAAGTGTGTCTTCCTTGGCTATTCTCGGGTACAAAAGGGATATCGTTGCTACTCACCTAATCTCGTAGGTATCCTATGTCAGCCGATGTCACGTTCTTTGAGTCTCAACCTTACTTTACTTCATCTAATCATCTAGATATATCTGGGGCCTTACTTATACCTACTTGTAAGGAATCTATTGTTCCTCCTCTTACATCCCCATGGACGTCTACAATACCACCACAGCCGCTCCTACCTATATCGACTTCTGATGAGTCTGCAGTTGCTCCTCCTACATCTCCAACCATAAGGCCACCACTCTTGACTTATCATCGTCGTCTAAATCTAGCATCAGGCCCAGATGATTCACGTCCAGCATCAGCTTCTACACCTACTACAGACTTGTCTCCTTCTCGTCAACCGATTGCACTTCAAAAAGGTGTACGATCAACACTTAATCCTAACCTCCATTACATTGGTTTAAGTTATAACCGTCTGTCATCACCCCATTATGATTTTGTATCATCTTTGTCCACTGTTTCCATTTCTAAGTCTACGGGAGAGGCACTATCTCATCCCGGATAGCGACAGACGATGATTGACAAGATGTCTTCTTTACATGCGAGTGGTACTTGGGAGCTTGTTCCTCTTCCTTCGAGTAAGTCTACTATTGGTTGTCGTTAGGTTTATGCTGTCAAAGTTGGGACGCATGGCCAAGTTGATCGGCTTAAAGCTCGTCTGATTGCTAAAAGGATATACTCAGATATTTGGGCTTGATTATAGTGACATTTTCTCTCCCGTGGCTAAAGTCGCATATGTTCAACTTTTCCTGTCTATGGTTGTTCGTCATTGGCCTCTTTATCAGTTGGACATTGAGAATGCCTTTCTCGGTTTCTCCATGGTGATCTTGAAGATGAAGTTTATATGGAGCAACCAACTGGTTTTGTTGCTTAGGGGGAGTCTAGTGGTCTTGTATGTGGATTACGCAACTTTATGGTCTGAAACAATCTCCTCGAGCCTGGTTTGGCAAGTTCAGCACAGTTATTTAGGAGTTCGGCATGACTCGTAGTGAAGTTGATCACTCAATGTTCTATCGGCATTCTGCTCCTAATCTGTGTATTTATCTGGTGGTTTGTCTATGATATTATTACTACTGGCAATGATTCGGATGGCATTGCTAGTCTGAAACATCTCTTTCAACACTTTCAGACTAAGGATCTCGGCAGATTGAAGTACTCTCTAGGTATTGAGGTCGCTCAGTCTACTTCATGTATTGTTATTTCACAAAGAAAGTATGCTTTAGACATTTTTGACGAGACAGGAATGATGGGTTGCAGACTCGTTGTCACTCCTATGGATCCGAATGCTAAGCTTCTGCCGGGACAGGGGAGCCTCTTAGCGATCCTGCAAGCTACAGGCAGCTGGATGGCAAATTGAATTACCTCACGGTGACTAGACCTGATATTTCATTTCATGTGAATGTTGTAAGTCAATTTATGGATTGTCCCAGTAACAGTCATTGGGATGCAGTTGTTCACATCCTTCGGTATACAAAGTCAGCTCCAGGCAAAGGACTACTATTCAAAAATCGAGGCCATGAGCATATTGTTGGATACACAGATGATAATTGGGCAGGGTCACCTTCTGATAGACGTTCCACATGTGGATATTGTGTTTTAGTAGGAAGTAATTTGGTCCGGAAAAGCAAGAAAAAGAATGTAGTTGCTCCGCCTAGCACAGAAGCAAAGTATCGAGCCATGGCTTTTGGAACATGTGAGCTAGTTTTGGTCAAACTGTTGCTCAAAGAATTAAAATTTGGAGAAATCAGTCAGATGGAACTTGTGTGTGGTAATCAGGTTGCCCTTCATATTGCATCAAATCCAGTGTTCCTCTCAGACACATTGAGATTGAATATCACTTCATCATAGAGAAAGATTCTCTCAGGAGATATTGTTATAAAGTTTGTGAAGTCAAATGATCAACTTGCAGATATTTTCACCAAGTCTCTTACTGGTCCTAGTTATATATGTAACAAGCTCGGTACATAAAATTTATATGCACTAGTTTGAGGAGTGTTAGAATTAGTTTATGTATAGTGTCCCACATTGGTATAGAAGGCTTTAGGTATATATAAATAGGGCTATTGTAAAACACTTAACGTACATCGAATAATATATTTTTTCTCTTGCTTTCTCACAGTTCTCCCGGGGGAGAACTTTGTGACCCAGCATAGGCTCTTGGTTAGGGATTTGGGGATTAAGAAGGGAGGAAGAATAGGGTTGTGCATGGTCAACCCAAGATCGAAAGGGGAGCGTTGACTAAGAACAAAGCTCGGGAGTTGGAGGAGAAGCTAAGGGGTATGGGGGCCTGCTTGAATAGTGGGGATGCTAGTAGCATGTGGACCAAGACAGCGCATTGTATTAGGGAAGTAGCTAAAGAGGTGGTAAGGGTCTCTAAGGGCTACTCTACGAGGCACAGAGGAGACTATAGGTGGAATGGAAAGGTTCAAGGGAAAGTGAACGTTAAGAAGGCGGTGTATTTGAAGTTAGTAGGGAGCAGAGACTAGGTGAAGAAGAGGACGAGCAAAAGGTTGTACAAGACGGCTAAGAGGGAAGCGAAGCTAAAAGTCATGGCAGCAAAGACAACAGCGTTAGGATGCTCGTATGAAGAACTTGAAGGTAAAGGCGCGGACAAAAAGATGTACAAGCTAGCTAAGGCGAGAGAGATGAAGGCCCGTGATCTGGACCATGTGAAGCACATCAAAGACGAGGATAGAAGAGTTTTGGTGGAAGAGGTGCATATTAGACGAAGATGACAGACGTATTTCCATAAGCTCTTAAATGAGGAGAGAGATAGGAACATTGTGCTTAGTGATCTGGAGCACTTCAAGAATCGCCAAGATTTTGGATATTGTAGACAAATTAGGGTTGGGGAGGTGGTGGAGGCTATGCGGAAAATGAGCAGGGGTTAGGGCGACCAAGCCCGATGAGATTCCGTAGAGTTCTGGAAGAGCGCGGCAGGGCAGGCTTGAAAAGTCTCACCGGCCTATTTAATGTTATTTTTAGGACTTTCAAGATGCCCGTAGAATGGAAGTGGATTATGATGATCCCGATGTATAAGAACAACGGAGTTATCCAAAACTGCAATAATTATAGGGGTATCAAGTTGCTAAGCCACACTATGAAAGTCGGAGAGAAGGTGGTAGAGATTAAGGTGCGGCAAAAAGTATTTGTACCTGAGAACCAGCTCGGTTTCATGCCGGGGCGAACTACCACAGAAGTCATTCATCTCATCAGGAAGTTGGTGGAATAGTATAGGGAGAGAAATAGGGACTTGCATATGGTGTTTGTCGATCGGGAAAAAACATACAACAAAGTCCCAAAGAGGTTTTATGGAGGTGCTTGAAGGTGAGAGGTGTCTCTATAGCATACATTAGGGTGATTATGGATATGTACGATGGAGTTAAGCCCAAGGTTAGGGCATTGAATTGCCTCAAATGTTTGAATTACCAAAAGCTTATGAACTCGATTTATGTTACATTTTCCATTCTGATGCTCTCCTCTTTGAAATTTATTTCAAATATCTAAGCTTTCATGTGTTTGCGGCTATGGTTATCCGATGTTTTAAATACATTTCTATGACTTCCGAAAACCCATGGCAAGTGAATGAAATAAAAGAATGGAGATGATATTTAGTCATTTTTGCCAAAAATGAGAATAATGAAGTATGTCCACAAAAGGGACAATGAAAAGAAAAGTTTTATGAAATGCTTTAAAGAAATGTTTTTGGTTGTTATGTAACCGAGAAGGTATAGGTTGCAAAGACCTATACCCGAAACTACACGTGCCGGTGTAGGAAGGCAATTTGGGACAAGTCCCCTTCGCACTATGATGAGATTATGACCTCTAATTGGGATGAATGTATTGCTAGCAAAGTCATGTCGATCCACACGACATTGTGGTGAGAAGGCTTAGCCGATCGGGCCGAGGTCGTACACCATGCCGCACATATGGTGGTTATATGTTCCTATGTCAACAACTAATGATCTCCCCACTAAAATGTTAATGTTTATGTGAAGGTTTTACTCATGTTACACTTTTTCCTTATGCCTTAACATGTCATTTTCATATTGATTTTCTCCCTATTTCCATGTGTTCTCTCCTTATGTTGACAGTCCATTCTATATGGGGTATTTAGCTTTACATACTAGTACTATATCATATGTACTAACGTCATTTTTGCCGGGGATACTGCATCCTTAATGGATGCATATGATACCTCAACAGGCGGCATAGATTCACGATAGTAGTGTACCCTCTCTTCAGCTGGTTGTGGTGAGCCCTACTCTACACTGAGGTCCTCATGTTGTATTTTGGTCTTTTTGTATATTATTTTGGGTATAGCCAAGGCCCTGTCATCGACACTTTCTTACTTTACTTATGAGAGTTTAAAGGCTCCGTAGACACATTGTGGGTCATGTATGTATGGGGGAATTATAAATGTTGTTGTCGTTATGCTTCCACTTAAAACTATTGGGTTGTAATATTTTGTCAACTACAATGGGTTCCTGAAGTAATGGAAATCAGTGTTGCATATTTCTATATTCTCGGTAGATTATTACATATTATTTCTTCTTAAATCATTTATGGACAAGGGTATATAGTAGGAGCCAGGTAGACTTGCTTGACTGGTTATCTCGGTGGAGCACCGGTCACGCTCCCCAGCGTGACAGGAATGATGATAGAGTAAGGTCGTGTCCTCGGGTGGGGCGGGAGGCAAGGGTGGTAAGGGAGCATCGAGGCCGAGAGTTGGGTCTAGGAACGTAGGGACTTTGACGAGGCGGTCTATAGAGTTGGTGAAAATCCTTCTGAAGAAGAGGATTAGTAGAGTGTGTGTCCATGAGACTAGATGGGTGAGGTCTAAGACACGGAATGTAGACGGGTATAAACTGTGGTACTCAGGAAGTGGGAAGGGTAAGAATGGTGTAGGTATTTTGGCGGATAAGGAGCTCAGGGAGCTAGTAATATAGGGTAGGAGGGTCAACAACAGGCTTGGCTATTAGGTTAGTTGTTGGAGGGCTCACTTTAAACGCTATTAGTTCCTACGCACCTCATGCGGGATTGGACGAGAAGGTCAGAAGGCGTTTCTGGGATGATATGGACGAGTTTGTGCGTGGTATTCCGCTTACCGAGAAGCTTTTTATAGGAGAGGACTTCAATGGCCATATCGAGACGACTTCCAGGGGTTATGCCGATGTGCATGGAGGCTTCGATTTTGGGATAGAAACGAAGGTGGAACTTCGTTGTTGGATTTCGCTAAAGCCTTTGATTTGGTGATAGCTAACTCAAATTTTCAGAAGCAGGAGCACTTGGTTACTGATAGTAGGCTATATAGTTGATATTTACAACTTAATTGCTCATGCTTTGTTGTTGTTTTATAAGGTAAATTGCCAACAAAATGCTTTAAATAGTGTGATTTGGTTTCGCAGGGAATATTATATGTGAGGAAGCAACAAGAAGCATTTGGAGGCAATAATGTGAAGAAAACACCCACTCAAGAAGTACCCGAACACAAAGAGCAAAAGAAAATGACTGGACCAAAGTCCACCGCGACCGCGGTGGACCGCGGTGCAGAGCGCGGAGACAAAACGAAGAAAATAAACGAGGCAGTGTTCATCGCGGTCGACCGCGGTCCACGCCGCAGCCGCGGTGAACTGTTCACGTATCTGAAAATTGGGGGGCCAAAGTGTCAATTCGGGGAAACTTTTGTAAAACCCTTATAAGCTATAGAAACTCGCCCAAAATAGTTTAAGCTTGTTTTGAGATTACTTTTGGAGGAAAAACAAGTGTGAGAGATCACCCAAAACATCATAGTTCTTTTTTCTCTTTTATTTTCTTGCAATTTTTGCATTATGAATAATCTAGTAGTTTCATCCTACGTTGTTATGAGTAGCTAAATCCTTTGTCTAGGGTTTTGATGGAACCTATTGAAGGATGAACTTCTTGATTATGTTAATATAGATTGCCAGTTTAATCTCTATTTGTTCAACTACATGTTTTTTGTATATTTAGTATGCATAACTCGGGAGAGAGTGCATATATAGGTAGTTGTTGAACAACATCACTCCCAAAGTATAAGAGGGATCTATAACTGCGGGTTTAAAGGCAGGATTAGGGATAACGAAGCCTTGGGTGCAATTTAACGTGAGCTGTGATAAACTAAGTTAGCTAGCGTATCTCGGGAGAGTGCGTTTAGTAAATTATTGTGATTACTCGGGAGAGATTTACAGTAAATAGAGTGCTCATGATTGATAGAGATATGTTGGTTAATTTATATGAAACATAACCGGAAGTGATTCCATCAATAGGGGAAATCATAGCCTTAGAAACTTCTCATAATTGTTTACAACTCAAGCATATTTAGTTTTCAGCTGTCTATTTACTTCCAGTCTTAGCTATTAGTAATACCATCAACTGTGATTTATAAAGTTTGGGAAAGTTGATTCCATAGAAATGAGTACATCCAAAGAAAGTAATTGATAGGTTAATTCCCTGTGGATTCGACTCTGGGCCTAAATACCCAGACAATATTTGCAACGTCCGCGTGTCTTTTTATAAGGCATAGTTGGGCGTGATCAGTTACCTTCCAAAGTGCGGTGGCCAAGATTGACTACCTACTCCTTAGGAAGTGTGATAAAGGTGTTTGCATGGATTGCAAGGTTATCCCAAGTGAGAATCTCTTGATTTAACATAGGCTCTTGGTGATGGACTTAAAGATCATGAGGGAGACGAAAAAGAGGGTTGTGTATGGTCAACCTAAAATCAAGTGGGGAGCCGTGACTAAGGACAGCTTGGGAGTTGGGGGAGAAGTTGGTGGCTATGGGGGCTTAGAGGAGTTCTGGGGACGCGAGCGGTATGTGGACCATGACAGCGAACTTCATTAGAGAAGCTGCTAGAGAGGTGCTAGGAGTCTCGAAGGGTTACTCTAGTGGACCAGTGGGACAGATAGTGGAATGGAGAGGTCCAAGGAAAAATAGAAGCCAAGAAAGTAGCGTATTTAAAGCTGGTGGAAAGCAAGGAGGAGGAGAAGAGGACGAATAGGGAGTGGTACAAGAAGGCCAAAAAGGAGACGAAGTTGGCGGTTACAGCAGCTAAGACTGCAGCGTTTGGGCATTTGTATGAAGAACTTAGGGGAAGAAATGGGGACAAGAAGTTGTACAGGATAACCAAGGTGAGAGAAAGAAAGGTCCGTGACTTGGACCAAAGGAAGTGCATCAAAGACGAGAAAGACAGAGTATTGATGGAAGAGGCACATACTAGACGTAGATGGCATTCATACTTCTATAAACTCCTAAACGAAGCGGGGGACAGGGAGATTGTGTTAGGTGATGTGAAGCACTCCGAGAATCTTCGAGATTTTTGTTATTGTAGGCGTATTAGTATTGAGGAGGTAGATGGAGCTATGCGTAAGATGAGCGGGGTAGACCGATAGGGCCAAACGAAATCCCGGTGGAACTTTGGAAGAGCGCAGGAAGGGCAGGCTTGGAATGACTCACTCGGTTGTTTAACATCATTCCATTGTACAAGAATAAAGGTGATATCCAAAATTGCAAGTTGCTGAGCCATACTATGAAAGTTTGGGAGAGGGTGGTGGAAGCAAGGGTGAAGAGAGGAGTGTCTATTTCCGAAAACCATCCCCTTGTTGTTTGAAGAAATCCTCCACTTCAATTGGTATTTTTTCACGAAAAGCAAGCATGCGATAAGAATTCCAGTGTTTCACTAAGATTAGAATAGTGGTCCTGAATTCAAGTTGATTCTATTTTGACTCTTCCACAGAGAAAGACGATTAAACAATTCCCGATCATGGCCCTTGCGAATCGGATCATCCATATAATACATAGAAAGAAACTCCAGATATTTGAGATCTTTCTCTTTGAATAAGATCTCAATTCCAACGACGATTTTGTTAGATATCTTACAACTAGAATCCCTCTTTTTTCTGATCCAGTTCCTCCACCAATGTAAACCCTAGATAGATTCAGGCATGCTACACTTTTTAGTTATTGGGAGAACCCAAGTACTCTCTTTCGGATTCAAGTTGAGATGGATGTAAAGACATACCAGGATTGATAAAATTAGGAATGAAGTTATTCGTGCCAGGGTGGAAGCGGTCCCAATGGAGAACAAGGTGCGGGAAGCAAGGCTAGATGGTTTGGGCATGTGAATAGGGGAAGCACAGATGCTCCAGTAAGGAGGTGTGAGAGGTTGGCCTTGGTGGAATTGAGAAGAGGTAGAGATACGCCAAAGAATTATTGAAGAAAGTAGATCAGACAGGATATGGCATTGCTTCAGTTTCCCGAGGACATGACCCTTGATAGAGAAGTGTGGAGGTCGAGAATTTAGATAGAAGGCTAGTAGGTAGTCGAGAGTATTTCTTGCCATACCAGTAGTAGTGTTAGTTTTGTATTCTATTATTGTTAGATTTCTATTACTACATGTTCCTTTCACTTTGTGTTCTTATTATCTTATTGTTGTTACTGATTGTTGCTACTGCTTTCTTTTCATCTTCTCTTGAGCCGAGGGTCTATCGGAAACAACCTCTCTACCTTCAAAGTAAGGGGTAAGGTCTACGTACACACTACCCTCCCTTACCCCACGTGTCAGATTATACTGGGTTTGTTGTTGTTGTATGAGAAGCTGCTTTAAGGACCAAAAATAGTATAGCATAGATCATTCAACTATAGATCTCAATGCTCTATCAACGAGTTTAAATACTCGATATGCTCGCAGTAATTACCTATCAACAGACTCCCCATGACCTAGCTGACCATTTGTACCTCTTCCCCAGGAAAAGACATTCTGTCTTTCTGTAACAGCAAGTGTGTGCCTCCATCCGCATGAAATCAGAATTACTTTCTGCCATTTTAAAAAAAGTAAAATGTCAATCTCTTTCTTCTTTTTTTTTGTTTCTTCAAGACCTCTCAGGTAAGGCGATAATGAAAGCACATACATGACAAAGACTAGAGCACATTTCAGCTGAACATACAAAGCAGTACCTGATCATGTGGAAATTTCACTTGTACAGGTGAACAATGATCAACATTGTCACCAACACCAACTTGTCCAAACTGCTCATGAGGAAAAACAAGACACCAATTCAATAAGATAAACCTATGCGAAGTTCTATCTGATGCTAAATGGATGTTTGCATCAAGCAACAGGTGATTGAATGCCGCCTTACGCAAAGGATATGCATGATCAAGAAAAACTGAATGGAGGACCAAGTAAAATGATAACGAAGCATATAAACAGATTTTCTCATTTAAATCAAGTTGATTACCAGGTAACAAAATAGGCTGACAATAGTAAAAGTATGTCGGCCACATCTAGCAATTATAAGTATAACAAGAATAGACAGCGTTGAACGTAAAATGGTGTCTTCCATAAAGGCTTTATTACTTAGCATTAAATAAAACTGGTTGGAGGGAAGCGACAAAGGGTACATGCCAAGGCAAAAAAACACATATGAAATAAGGCAACCGAGACGCCTGGAATGCAGTATGAACTATCATAACAGAAGGGTCAACAATGAAAAATGAGATTCCAAATATTAGCAATGATGATGTACAAGTGATTTAATATTGGAAAGGTAGTGCACTGATATTCTGGAAATACGTAGTTTTCGTTTTCTTTTTCATATGTTTTGCACACAAGTCCCTTTGGGTGCCTTTCTACCTAATACATTTAGCTTTCAGCTATCCAACTATCTGTAGCATCCAATTGTGGAAAATAATTTCTCTATCAAAAACATCATAGTTGTGAGCCTAGTTCGTCTAAATATAAAAAGAAACTTTCAGGCAAGAGCTACTTAGAACTCCATATGAAAACAACGAACCAACACAGCATGAAGGAAATTAACAAATCATCTTCAAAAAAATGTACGACAAATTTGCATGAAGACATTAATTGCATGTTGATAATGCATGTGACAAACACTATAAGATATGTCCTAAGAATGACCTGAGAAAATTCTTTGGACTGGTGAACAGAAAAACGTGAGGAAGAATACTCCATTTCTGATAAGAATAAACTAAGAAATGGACATAGACAGCAAAGTGTAGACACAGGCAGGTGGTGCATTAAGTTGAAGTTGCAATGGACATGAGCGGCGTTTTTCAACTAAAAAATAATGAAACAATGCTCAAACCTTGTTCCAACCCCAACCATAAAGTTCTCCATCAGCAGTAAGCGCCATGGTATGCCTCCAACCACCTGATATCTGGAAAATGAAAATTCTTACGAGATTTAGAGATATAAGAGAACACAGATACGTGCATTTTAGCGCATCTCTCAATGAAAAGCTTTTAGAAGTATTTTAAGGCTTGTCATGCCATCCCTTCAATAATTGCATCACTGGAAACAGTACCCGAAAGCTTAAATCACAGAATGTGAAACCTTTCTAAATCCTTGCTAATTCCTCTGTTTCAAAACAAGTCATATTTCCTTCTAGTAAGTACTAGAATGATGTCAATGTAAAAGAAATCTTTTAGCACATTTACTGTGATGAAATATGAACAAGTCTCCCAACAAATATGAAGCAACTTACATTATCAAAGCTCTCTTAATATCCATGTCAAGCCACAATGGAAGATATAAGGGGTGGGGGGGGGGGGGGTTATTATCTAGCACAATTGACCTGCATATCTTCACCACTGTAATTACACCAACAAAAGGGATTCACATGACATTTAGCTTTTTTTAGATGGTATAGAAGTTGATTTCCCCTCAAAACATCTTTTCTTTTAAATTTGATAATTAAAGCATCTCATATTTCTTTCCTTCCAAGGATGTTTTGATCTTTTGAACACAACGAATTCAGTATATCATTTTAGGAGGCCGTATAAACCAATTGGGAAAAAATCTCGTTAATAGAGCCTTCTATAAGAAAACACATAATGAGAGTTCACATAAGGAACAAAGCACAAAAAGCCTACTCATCTTAAAGCAAATTCTGCTTTCAGATGAATTCAAGTTAAAAAAATCCAGTACAAGGAGAAAACTAAAGTTGTCTGGATAGTGTAACTTAGGATAGCTTGCTGCAGTTTTCTTCTTGATTCACCACTTTATGATTCTCCACGTTACAGTACTCCACTTGGTGAAGGCCTCTTTAAAGTATATATTGCATTACCCATTACAGACCAAACAACAGGCTACCGCACACAGTAAATATATTGTTGATTGACTTAATTATTAGGAAAGACTTGATTATATTCTGATTGATTGTAATTTATTTTCCTTCCTAAAATAGTCATAGGACTTAGTGTATAAATACATTTACTTAGGGATGTCAGAAATACATAGAAATATAAAAAGCTTTTTTTTCTTCTCAAAATCTACATAGTATCAAAGCCATGGCTGCCTTTTTGAGGTGAGTTCGCAGCACTAGGGTTCCATTTTGATCAAAGAGGTCGAGTTTTCTCTCTCTTGGTGGCTGTCTGCAAACACAAACCTCTTCTGGTTCCCTCCAGGCAGATTTGGCTTCCGGCGAGGCAGATTATTTTTGAGCAATTTTCTTCAAGTTTCCTTCTGATTGGGCAGAAAATATGGAGACATTCAAGGAGACGAGTTTTGGAGAAATCTTGTCTTCGGATGAAATTCAGCTTCTTCGTCGCCTCCTATACAAACTTGACTCTGCTAATGTTGCCACATCCAATTATGAGCAATCAGGTACTGCAAGTACCTTTGCTGCTCATCTTACCCTTCTCCATGTGTCTATTTGCACCAGAATCAACAATCCAAGAATTAAGGTGAGCAGCAAAGGCGGTACCTAATTGCACATAATTGGATGTGGTAACATTAGCGGAGTCAAGTTTGGCTAGGTGGCGACAGAGTACGTTGAATTTCATTCGAAGACAAGATTTCTCCTGAAACTGTCTCTTTGTATGTCACCATATTTTCTGCACAATAAGAAAGAAATCTGAAGAAAATTGCTCAAAAATAATCTGCCTCGCCGGAGACCAAATTTGTCTCCACGGAATCGGAAGGAGTATGTATTGCGGACAGCCAACAAGAGAGAGAAAACTCATCTCAAAAAAGGTAGCAATGACTCTAATACCATGTAGATTTTTGAGAAGAAGAAAACGCTTCTTGTATTTTTGTGTATTTCTTACATCTACATCCCTAAGCAAAGGTATTTATACACTAGGTCCTATGACTATTTTAGGAAGGAAAATAAGTTACATTCAATTTACAATCAATTAGAATAAAATCAAATCTCAATCAGAAACAAGTCTTTCCTAATAATTAAGCCAATCAACAATTATTGATATTCTATTAAGTGTTTTACAATAGCCATATTTATAAAACTATACACTATACATATTCTACTCCTATTCCATGTGGGGATAGGGTTATTCACATAACTATCTAACATGCACCAATTTTTAACAATTCTTTAACAGTGTGGCACTTGGATAAGCTTTTCTTGCATCATCAAAGCTACCCACAAGGCAACCAGTTAGATAATCTTTCGATCTCTCTAAGCTTTCTCATCCAATGTAATCCTATTAGCTGGACTATCTAATACTTTAATTTCTCGTATGAGCTGTTCTGGCAACATTTATATTGTTGCAGCCTCTGCACAGGATCCTTTGGGTAAGTTAGATTTTAGATTCCTCTGTATTTTTGCTCTTCTACATCTTCTATGCATATTTCCATCCAACATTTTCTATTATTTCTGGAATAATTACTGCATTTTATACTATCCAATCCATGCTTCATATCTTTCCTTCTAAATCTATTTAAGTTTTAATATACTCTAGACCCATAGACTGAACCATACATTCCCATCTACGACATGCCTTATCAGATCCTTCAAAACTTGCCTTGGTAGACTGGAAATTCAACCAAGATTGTCTTCATCTATCTTAATTTGCATGTAGAGTTTCTTGTTTGTCCTGCCATCATGAACCAGTTTAGCCCGACGTTGCTGATATCAACGAGCTCAAAGGATTTCTCACCCACCAATAAGTATGTGTCTCATATTGGAGCCAGTATTTTGAGTTTATGGGTTCTAGATTTATAAAAAAAAAAAAAAGGCAGCTTATTGGGTTCTTGATAAATTATTTCTAAATATTAAGCAGAATTTTTAACACAAATAAAGGATCTGGGCCAAAGCTACTGGGTTCTGCTGAACCTGTAAGTTGAGCGGTACCTCCGCCCCTATCTCCATGCTTTTCATGTTCTTGAAGAACGAATCAACAACTCCACATATGTCTAGGCATAAGTTACTCTGTCAACAGGCTCCTTCTTACACATCAATATTTGTATTTTCAAAGTAATATTTTAAGCACTTCTCTACCTAATCAATTTAACATTCTTTCACATATCTAATTCTTGACTTTCACACAACTCAGAGTGGATCAAGTACTGACAAGGTAAATAAAATACAAACACGTTAAGATCGCAACAAGAAATATCCATGGAAAACAGTTATCCTTTAAGCAGTTATTCCATGTGCAAAATGAGATATGTTAGGCATGTAAGCCATGACAAAAATCACTTGTTTTCAGAGTTTGGTTCTTTATCTTAGCATGCACAGAATATACCTGATAAAATCATACAATATAAACAAATTATGGATGCATTTTTTTTCCATTCAATGCCTTTCACTTGCAAACTCATTGAGCATATGTAGTGTCTCTTCTTGGAATGCAGCTCATGATTTCATTTGGTTGTCCATCTTTTTGCTTGAAATTAACATGCAGACTTTCATATGCCTTCCATCTCTTGAAAATTGCTGGATACCTAAAACCTATTACTGGACATGTTCCTTTATATGCAGCAATTACATTTCGTGTTACTACAATAGCTAAATTGCGAATAGAGAGTTTCATAGTTTAACACTTCCTAGGTCACAATAAAGTATATAACAAAAATCTGAGAAAGTTAAAAATGGCAAATACCACACAGATAAACCAGTAGAAGTTAATAGCAAAGCACACAAAGGAGCATGTCAAATTTCAGTAAAAGTCTATGCAGGATATGAGAACATCTATACAAATATTTCGCTAGGAAAAAGACTTCAGTCAGGTAAATTGTTTGGATTAAGGAGCTATAAAGCATAAAAACACAGATATAAAGAGGTCAACAATTTTCACTGCCCGGAAATGCACAAAAAAGAGTAAAATAGTTACTATAAAAACTTCCCATCTTTAATCTTAGAAACGTATGCCAGAAAGTTTTCATATAAAAGAATAAGTACCTGAGAAGTAAAACTGCCATGCAAAGCTTGAACCTTATGAGGGAAAAGATGATCCTCAAAATCACCATGTCCTAGTTGACCATATTTGCTCCAACCATATGTATACAAAGCACCAGAAGAGGAAACACAGATAGTGTGCCGCCAACCGCATGCAACCTTGAACATCTTTTCTCCCTGCAATTCTAGATATCAGGTAAATAGACAAGGGGGCTAAAAACAGGAACAAAGATTAGAGCAAGTGCCGGCAGAGTGCAGGCAGTTGTATATAATATTTGTACAGAGCGTAGCTGAATACCTATCTCAAGAACCAAAGCAAACAGAATATTATCTAAAGTTGTAAAGAGAAAATTCAATATTTTCAGCTCAATAAATTGAGAACATAGAGGTCCATTATCGCCAGTATGCATGTAAAAGCCAAGTGAAAAGGGGAAAAAATGGAAACAGACAACATACCTTAGTACAAATTGTTTGCTTAATGTTACAGAATATTGTAGAATCGTGTAAAGATATTCTCTTACCTTATATAGCTAGCTAAATCATAGGAGAGATTTGTAGGATATGTACTAAACTTTGACAGAGCCTCTTGTAATTGTATATATACATGTACTCCTGAGATTGTGAAATACAAGTTATTCCCTTGAATTCCATGGTATCAGAGCCTAGGGCTCAAGATCTCTTTCCAGCAAAATCGAAACTTTTCCTGGCATCTTAGGAAAAGGCTTCGGCTACTTAGGTCAAAGCTAAGAGGTGAGTAGCTTATCTCACCAGCACTGTATGAAGAAAGGGATGGAGGTTTCTGCCCGGAAGATTCATCTCCGGCATCTGGGCGGGCAGCGAGTTAATCTCATGCGCCACCTGTACCTTGTGACTGTCTCTCACTCGCCGATGCGTGTGGTCTGTGGTCCGGAAAAACAGATCTTGGCTTGTTTCTCCGGCGTCGCCTCTTCATTCCTCGTACTCTTCTGGTGTTGAATCTCTTTAAGGTGTGTTGATTCATTTGTTTCCATCGTAAGTATTCTGCAATTGTACACTTATTGTTTGGGTAGGGTTCTGTTATTTCTAGGAAGGAGGGTTTTGATTCAATTGTGGAGTAGTCAGTATTTTGGCATTAATTAAAAATGTCTGAAGATAAGACTTATGTCACTTCTGAAATAGTTCCAGCACTATCCAAATTACGGAGTATAAACTAAATGGGCCTAATTATTTAGATTGGAGTAGAAAAATCAGGTATATTTGCGTAGTGTTGAGAAAGATGACCACCTCACTGATGACCCTCCAACTGATGGACTCCCCTCTGAGTTTGAGACAGCCAAATCACAGATTCTCTCTCAAAGATGTTTTCTGTTTGGTGTGAGCACAAAGAGTACTCCGTCCAATCAGTATATGAATGTGCTTGTTGCAAAAGGAGAGGAAAAAAATAATACTGGCAGGTGGAACAATAACAGTGATCCAGGGAGGGGGAACAATAACAGTGAGCCAGGGAGGTGGAATAATAACAACAATGCTGGGCGGTGGAACAATAACAAAGGAGGAAGCACTGACATTATTTGCCGCTACTGTATGGAACCAGGACACATGAAACGAAATTGTAAGAAATTACATATTCATAATCAAAGAACTCAGACAACCACTGTTGCTTTACTTCCCGTTCATCCTTAGAGAAAACTGTTACAATCTCAGCAGATGAATATGCCAGGCTCGCTCAATATCAGAATATAGGTAAAGAATCTCCTCCAGCTCATGCTGAGTCAGGTAACAAATGTCTCATTTCCTCCTCAAACAAATGGGTCATTGATTCTAGTGCCACACATCACATGACAGGTAATTATAAAGTCTTCTCTAGTTTCGGTCCTGTAACTATAACCGATGAGTCAACCTATACAATTGAGGGATCTGGGACAGTTAAACCCACTTCATCTATTACCTTGTCCTTTGTGCTAAGTCTACCTAGCCTTTCCTTTAATTTGATTTCCATGAGTAAACTCACCAGAGACATACATTGCTTTATCTCATTTTTCCTCATCATTGTGTTTTTTAGGATCTTATGACGAAGCAAAACATTGGTAAAGGACATTTTTGACACATAGGTGCCTCGGTCAGTTGTTTGCTAGAGTGTTGTCTCTCAATTTGAAGCACATTGTCGGTTGGGACATCCTTCTCTACCTGTTTTTGAAGAATTTATGTCGTCGGTTTCACAATGTACCTTTAATAGATTGTGAGTCTTGTCATTTTGCAAAACATCATTGAAGCTCATTAAGCCCTAGAATCAATAAACGAGTTGATTTTGTTTTTGAACTAGTCCATTCATACGTTTGGGGACCATGTCCTGTTGTGTCTGAAGCGGGTTCAGATATTTTGTTACTTTTGTGGATGATTTTTCCCGAACGACATGGATTTATTTTACGAAGAACCTCTCTGAGGTGTTTTCTCATTCTCTACTTTTTGTGCTGAGATTAAGACACAATTCAATGTTTCTATACATACATTAAAAAAGGACAACCCGGTGCACTAAGCTCCCGCTATGCGCGGGGTCCGGGGAAGGGGCCGAACCACAATGGTCTATTGTACGCATCCTTACCCTGCATTTCTGCAAGAGGTTGTTTCCACGGCTCGAACTCGTGACCTCTTGGTCACAAGGCAGCAACTTTACCGGTTATGCCAAGGCTGCCCTTCCATAGATACATTAAGGAGCGATAATGTTAAAAAATACATGTCACAATCAATTCAGAATTATATGAATTGGCAGGGCATTCTCCATCAATCCTCTTGAGTGGACATACCCTCTCGAAATGGAGTGACTAATAGGAAAAATAGACACCGGCTTGAGGCCGCTCGTGCTTTGCTATTCCAAATGAAAGTTCCTAAGCAATTTTGGGCTGATGCAGTTTCTACAGCTAGCTTTCTCATTAACCGTATGCCGTCTTTAGTACTTAATGGTGACATTCCCTATAATGTTCCCTCTCCTAATAAGGCACTATTTCCACTAGAGCCAATGGTGTTTGGTAGTATATGTTATGTTCGTGATGTAAGGCCTCATGTCACTAAACTGGATCCAAAGGCCTTAAAATGTTTCTTTTTAGGGCATTCTCGCCTCCTGAAAGGGTATCGGTGCTACTCTCCAACCCTAAATAAATATATGGTCTCGACGGATGGGGTTTTCTCCGACAATACCCCATTCTTTTCCTCCCTTCACACTTCTCCCCGCCAGGAGGAGGAAGAAGAATGGCTCATATATAGAGTCACTTCACCAAGCTTAGAGCAATTCGTGGATAAGGTTGTTTCGTCTCCTTTCTCTCATGTTGAACAATTGAGATATGGTGTCCCTTCCCGTGATATTGTTGCGGTCGGGGGGGGGGGGGGGGGGTATGGGAAAGTCTGTCACCCGAAGAAATCCTTGTATGGTTCGAAACAAAGTCCTCGTGCTTGGTTTGGAAAATTTAGTAAGGTAGTTCAGGAGTTTGGGCTTACAAAGAGCAAATGTGATCACTCAATCTTCTACCGACAATCAACGATTGAGATTATTCTTCTTGTTGTATGTGTTGATGATATTATCATCACCTGAAGAGATTATGCAGGGATCTCTTCTCTTAAGTCATTCTTGCACACTCGGTTTCACACGAAAGTCTTGGGGACAGTTGAAATACTTTTTGAGAGTAGAAGTATCTAGAAGCAGGAAGGGAATATTTTTGTCCCAAAGAAAGTATATCCTTGATTTGCTTGAGGAAACTGGAAAGTTGCCAGCCAAGCCTTGTAGTACTCCAATGGTTCCTAATGTGCAGCTAACAAAAGATGATGGTGATCCCTTTGACGATCCAGAGAGATACAGAAGATTAGTTGAAAAATTAACTATCTCACCGTAACTCGCCCGGATATTGCTTTCGCAATACGTATTGTTAGCCAGTTCATGTCCGCACCTATAGTCAAACATTGGACTACTTTGGAACAAATTCTGTGTTACTTAAAAGGAGCCAATGGACTTGACATATTATATAGCAACCATTGGCATACTCGTATTGAGTGCTTTGTGGATGTTGATTGGGCTGGATCTAAGATTTATAGAGGGTCTACTACCAGATATTATGTTTTTGTAGGCGGAAATTTAGTATCATGGAGAAGTAAGAAACAGAATGTTGTAACTCGATCCAGTACCGAATCCGAGCACAGAGCTAGGGCACAATCCACGTGTGAGATTATGTGGATACATCATCTTTTAAATGAAGTTGGGTTGAATTATTTACACCAGCAAAACTTTGGTTTGATAATCAAGCTGAAGAACCAAGCACATCGAGGTGGACTTCCATTTTATTCGTGAGAAGACGGAGGAAAACTCGATTTCCACTAGCTATGTGAAGACAAGAGAGCAGTTAGCTGATTTATTCACAAAGGCATTGAATGGAGCTCGAGTTGATTATCTATGTAACAAGCTGGGCATGATCAATATCCATTCTCCAGCTTGAGGAGGAATGTTACAGAATATTATAGAATCGTGTAAAGATATTCTCTTGCCTTGTATAGCTAGCTAAATCATAGGAGAGATGTGTAGGATATTTACTTACCTTTGATAGAGCTTCTTGTAATTGAGGATAATTACTTACCTTTGATACAGCCTCTTGTAATTGTATATATACATGTACTCCAGAGATAGTGAAATACAAGTTATTCCTTGAATTTCACTTAAATAATCCATGATTCCCAAAAGTTAAACGTACTATCTCAACAAGCTGAAACCAAGGAGGTGGGTCGGCTATTGCCAGAATGCATGTAAATAACTAGGTGAAAAAGAAACACAAATTATAAAATGGAAGAAGAAACCCGAAATTTACCTTACTGCTAACCGGTGCACTTCTTTCAATAGATACAAGAAGATGAACAAACCAATAACTTCAACAACTTAACGATCCAAATTAGTTCTTCAGGTTCAAAATAATTACACGAAATCACCACAATGTCATTCGTCCAAAGAAGTAAGTCTCTCAACGTCCTTACTAGAGTCTACTTGGCATTAGCTATGTAGAATACAAAATATTTACAGCCTTCATGCAAACAAAATCCACATATACAGATTACAGACTCAAGGTAAACATTTCAGGGCACTATGTTTCTCTCCTATAATCCTTTTGTTTGAAGCCCAAGGCATAACTCAAACTGAATACAACAACCTAACCATTTGACACGCTCAATATACTTTCCAAATAATTCTCTCCGAATGGTTTCTGCGGATATTCGTTTTTTTACCTTTTCCCCAGTTTCCCCTAATCCAGAAGAACTTATAAATCTGCAGATTAAACACTTCTGACACGAAAAGAAAATTGAAAACAAACATTAAACTTTGTGTTGCATGTCAGCAATACATCTTTTTGAGCAATAACAGATACACATTATAAAAATAATTCCATACCACAAAACAATGTTTTAAACCCAGTTGTACGATGTGGTTGCAGTAATTAAAAAATAGCCTGATAGTAATCAACAGAATTCCACACAAGATGCCTACCACAGTAGCTGAAACTTTTACTGGAACCAAGCGATCATTTCGGTCACCTAACCCCAGATTACCATATCGACCCCAACCCCAACCATAAAGTTCACCATCTTCTGTAACAGCAGCTGTATGTTCGGCACCAGCAGCAACCATTTTTACAGGTATTCCCTGCAAAAGCATGTTGTAGTTAGGTAAATTTCAGATATTGTGACACCAAATCAAATATGATGCACAACCAAAGAAATTCAAATTCTTATCAAGTCATTCATCGAGAAAGTTTCATGGCTAACCTTTCAAAAAAGCCAAGAAGTTCAATTACAAAATCAATTATTGTCCACCCTTGGATAACTAACAAAGCAGATGCATATCTTCTACACCAGGTTTCGGCTGGAGTACTTACATATCTTTGCGAAATGAAAGCAACAAAGGTTCTTACATCACAAGTATTCCAAATGACGCACTCATAACCGAGTAATTTCAGAGAATATTTTCTCATTATATGAGCAATTTGAAGTTTATCACCACTATATGAATAAAGCTATTAATTTATTGGAATTCAAACATATAAGCTAAGTGAAGCCTTGAGAGTAAGGATCCTTTACACCATCATTTTGATAAGTCACCAGGAATGTCACAGAAGAGTTTGTGAAAGAACAAGACAATAACTACATAAAACATAACAAACAATTAGGAAGCAATACCTTGAAAGCTTCAATCTTTTGAGGCACAAGAGAGTCCTCTGTGGTGCCAAGGCCTAGTTGGCCATTTTGATTTCTCCCCCAACTAAAATTGAATTGATAACAATATTAATAGTTGGATTCAAATTGTCAGATGAAAAAGAAGCAGCTTTAGAAATAATAAAATCTTATATCAAGAAAGCGAGTCCAAGTATGCAAACCAGATTTCTATATTTTATATTCAGGGAAAACTTAAAATGTGATCCTACTAGTCAGAGAAAGAGGCAGGATGATAATATAAAAATTACATAATATAAAAGAATGTGGTAGGAAGTGCTTTTTGTCCTTTGTTTGGTTTGAGCAGAAAGTGGAGACGAAAGGAAATAAATATGTCACTTTATTGGGGAAGACGGAATTGTATTCTTTCCATCTTTCTAAATAAACATAATAAGTCAAAAAGACTTCAAATTTTCTCTTTCCGTAGTTGATAGTTTATTGAGAACCCTACCATATTTTGGATAGTGGTTCTTACTTGTTATATTCATCAAATAAGAGAGCCTCATTTCCTTCCAAAACTTCAGTGTCATGTTTCACTTTTCATGCTTCAAATCTATATTCAAATCGTTAAGTAGGAAATTTGTGGCTGCTATATGTTGGATTCTTTCTGTACAACTTTTAAACAATGTGGTTTCTAAGCATCCAAATTTTACCATTAAGAAAAAATTAAACACCTTCATGTTCATTCTGGAAATGGCCAAATCATAGCAGGCAATTAATTTTTTTTTTTGAACTCAAACTAGCAAAAAGTGACAGATGAGAGCCACAAAATTTTAGAACAAAAGATTGCCTCAAGTTTGCGGAAGTAATGTTCGAAAATAGAAAGATTGATGAACTGCCAATTTACTTTAAGAAAAAAGATGAATAGAGAAATGAGACCAGAAGTCTTAAGAGTTAAATATTGATAGAAGATTGATGAACATGGTAAAATTACAGATGCACCTAATTTAGATTGGACAAATGTCATAGCAACACTGGTTAAGGAGACAAAACAAACATATTTATCAAAAGAAAAAGAAGAGAAATGAGCATAAGGTTTACAGGTCCACCAAAACAACAGCTCAAGAGCAGCAGCAACCAACCTCTGCACTTCGCCTTCCATTGTCACAGCAAGACAATGGCTGTCCCCACATGCAATCTGCTTAATGCATATACCATGCAGTGCTTTTATTGGTTGAGGAGTGAACAAGTCACTGGAGTTTCCATGACCCAATCTCCCAAAATCACCCCTACCAAATGAAATAGAAACAACGCCTGCTGATTTGATCCAAATGCATGCTGACACAATCATTAAAAGTACATGCTGCATAGAAAGTTAATGTTCTTCATGTTCTTTCATCGCAGAAATTATTCTTGGTAGGATTCAATCCACGTATTATGGTAAAACCAAGCAGAATACTCCCATTTGTCTCAGTGAAGACCATGGGGAGTTGCTAAGATTGCACTGATCATGGGAAACTAAAAGCAAGTTCAATGATAAGACTCAATATACATAGGGCAAACACTCATAACGAATCAACATATATTGGATAAGATGGCTGAAAAAAGTGAGGACTACAGGAAATTAGAGATGTTGAATTTTGAACCCAAAAAAAAGGCTTCATTTCTTGACCATACCATTCTTCGAATAAATTGTCACCACCAGCCAATGCACATACAATTTCAAGTACTTTATGAGTATCGAATTTATTTTCAAAAAGCTTGAATCATCATTTGATCAAGATGTAGAAGTTGGTCTATTTGAATATCTAAACAAGGAAGTTGTATCACATAAATTGGGATGGATGGGAGTATCAATCACAACTAAGGGTGACCAGTGAAATTTTACAACCAAAGAACAATACTCTAAATTCGTTTTTGGCCCTGGAAACATATGCAACCCCTTAAATTTGTCCGTTTTTTTTATTTTATTTAGACACATAAACTAAGACTTGTTCCTATTGAACACCGGAAGTGAAAATAAAGTGTGTTAATTAGACACACGGTGCTTACATGGCACAGTGTGTGCAATACACTCATTTAAGGCGCATGAAAGGCATAACTTTTGAAAGAAAAAAAGAATTTTTTTCTCACTTCTTCCCATTCTCTCTCCTACCACCACCTCCTCTGCCATACCAGCCAGCACCACCTCCCCTTCTACCTTTTCTCTCTTTTACCACTCAATACACATTACACACATACAAACAAAAAAACAATGTACACAATTTTCATCGGAATACACTAGGCACACACAAACAGAGAGACGACACTCACAATCTCAAATTCACTCGAACCCTAGGAATTCACCACCAAAGCCGTCGTACCCCCACTATAGCACCTCCATCGTTTCGATTTTATAAACTTCATGCTGCCACTAGGCTCCTTCACCTTATTACTGCTGTCCCACCTCCATAATAACCATCGTCTACCGTATCTCCATCCAAATGCCGCCACTGAAAACCCAAACTCCATTATCACCGCCATTCCTACCGCCACAAGCTATTGAAAAAAACTCAAAATAGAGTGAAATGGAGTTACGGGAAGCCGTTGTATTTGATAAAACATAGTGAAATGGAGGTTGGTGTTGCCGACTATTTAATTATTAATGTTATGTAGCGATGAAGGTTAAAGATTGTGGCCGTTCTGATGGTGGGTTTGTGGTCGTCGAGGATGATGGTTAACAAGAGTATGATGATAGCATGATTCTAGGCGGAGATGAAATGGAGATAGATTGTGAGCAATGGTAGTGAACTGGATAGAATAAGATGGTGTTGGATATTGTTCATGGCTTTTGCTGTGAAAAGTGCAGGGGTGTAGTGGAGAAGCTGTAAGGAATTTATGGTGGCTGTGAATGATTTTTTAGAGGAAGGAATAGAGGCTTGAGTGATAGCTCTTTCTTTCTTTTTAAGGGAATGTGAGGGTGGTTTTAATGGGGAGCTCTGTTGGCCAACCATGGAAGTAATTAAGAATGGGTGGAAGAAGAAGACTTTTCTAAAAGAATTTTTTTTAAAGATTTTCCACTTGTCACATTTTGATTTGCTTTTTTGGCCACGTACGAAGCGTTTAGCAACACACGCTTATACTGTTTCGCAGATTGTGAAAATTGTGTCTAATAGATATACTTAGGCATGAGTTCAGGTGTTCAATAGGAACAAGGCTTAGTTAAAGTGTCTAATTGAAAAGATTGGGCCAGTTTAAGGGATCGCGTATGTATTCAGCCTTCTCTTTTTGATGAATAGAACAAGACCCTTAATTATTGAGACTACAAGAACTCGAGGAACGCCAAGAATGATAGAAACTCAAGCAAAGATGGGAAAAGCATATCCTTAATGAAATTATTTCATGAAGAATTGAACATGTAATGCATTAAGAAGTGAACTGTGTTTTTCCAGGTGCATGCTTGTACAACGCGGTTTTCTATTAACAAAAATTAGTTTACAAAACACACAAAAAAAATGTATGTTTACCGAGGTATAACATGACTGAAAAGATAATAACTTATTTCGAACCTATAAGAACAAAAAGTATTGAGAAGCTACAAAACAGTGGGGAAGACTTCAAAGTCATCTCAATTAAAGCAGCACTCTCAAACCAGAGGTTTAATACCAGCATCTACCACTCTTTGCTTCCTACATCATTCTATTGTTAGTTAATAGTTGCTGCATGTTGTCACATCTAAATTGGATGTTTAATCAAGCTCCCAATTCATCAGCATTTGTATTTGCCTCTTCGTGCTGTTATAATCTCTTTTATGTTCGCTTTGTTTCTAAAAGTTCAGAGATTTTTATCACATTATTGGCCAACTTTTATGTTCGGACTACATTAAGCAGATTCAGGATCTCACCTCTAACGTTCCATTCTTCGGCATGCTCAAAATATATTTGCAATATGTAGAAGAGGTAGCTTCACGAATTGCTTCCTCAAGTTGCGTATAAACAGGTTTTGGGCAGTTCAGAAAAGGGACTAGCTAAGATAAGATCTATTAATATACAAACCACAAAAGTATCAGGAATTCTCAGGTTTACTAACAGCCAAATTCCTGAGATAACACTCATATTTAATACTAGCTAATATCAAGAACTTACCAGTTATCATAACTTTAACAAAGATTCTGAATAGAATAATGTTTTAATTAGAAGTATTTGATGGAATGAAAACCTACCATCCCCAGCTATAGACTTGCTTGAGGGCCTCAGAGTAAGCAGTTGCATGATCAGCTCCACAAGTGACAGATACTATTTGCTGCTCATCCAATGCACTGACCTGAGTTGGAGAAAATCGATCTTCAGCATCCCCAAGGCCGAGTTGTCCATCCTCTCCCCTTCCCCATGAGACAACGACATTTGCAGCTGCAATTACATGAATTACATCAACTATCCATCACGCCAAAAAGCTTAATAGTTGAGTTGACAGCTTAAATACTGAATCGAGCTCTTCTCTTGTTCAGTATTGCAGACTCCAAGTTCAACTTCCCATATAAAGTATCATGCAACAAGACTTAATAATTGATTATGCGAGTTGTTGTAACAACAATTTTGGACCAGCTCAAAGTCAAATAGACATGTTTGCAATCCAGTTTGAGTCAATCTAACTTAATTAAGCATGGGTTACGCAGTGCTCCAAAAGAAACTATCTGAAGCTAACAGTTGCAGCCAAACACCAAGTCATCCAAGTACAACTTTTAAGATCATTTTTCTAAGAAATTAAGTTACATACACATACAGTGTAAAGATTTTTCACACTATTACTGTAGTTTAACCTACAATAGCAGGTTAGATACCATTTTTATGCTGTAACCAATTAATGCTTATCATAGACCCTAAAACATATAATAACAAGTCTCATCGGTTGAATCTATATATTATTAAAAGGAGAGGATAAAGCCCTCTCCTTAAGCCAAGTGGCATCATAAAAAAAAGCCACATGGCATAATTAGTTATTAAGTAGTTTTTTAGTTAATAATTAGTTATTAGTTATTATGTATGAATTTAANATATATATATATATATATATATATATATATATATATATATATATATATATATATATATATATATATATATATATTTACATATATATATATATATATATAAATTGGTTACTTTATTTTAATTAATACATATAGATATCTCATAATTAGTTATAATAAAAAATCAAAAATATAAATATATAAAAAACAACTACACATTCAAATTGGGTGGAGTAGTTTCAAGTTGGAGTATTAAAATTATTTTAAAATAAAAAAAAATAAATACACATTCAAATTGGGTGGGAGTAGTTTCAAGTTGGAGTATTAAAAATATTTTAAAATAAAAACAAAAATAAAATTAACTATAATAAAAAAACGAAAAAAGAAGAAGAAAAACTACCCAGTCAAATCGGTGAGTAGTTTCAAGTTGGAGCTTTAAAATAAAAAAATAAAATTAGAAAAATAAAAATTACCATTTCAAATTGGGGAGTAGTTTCAAGTTGGAGTTTATAATTGTTTTAAAATAAAATAATAAAAATAAAGCAATAAAAAACTTTTGATTCAAATTGTGGAGTAGTTTCTTTCTAATATTCTATATTCTATATATCTTCTATATATTATTAAAAGGAGAAAATAAAGCCCTCTCCTTATGCCAAGTGGTAGCCTAGGAAAAAACCTTATGGAATAATTAGTTAATAACAAAGAAATTATCTATTGAAAATTAACAAAGAAATTAACTACCCAAAATTAACTACTAAAACATGGGGGAGAGTTGGTTTAGGTTAGTTAATTCTTTATTTTATTTTTTAAAATCATTTTATTTTTTATTTTTTGAAATAAAAATTATATCTATTCATTAAAATTCAAACAATATTATTGAGAAAAATATAATAAAATTTAAAATAAAAAATAAATATTTTCTAGAGTAATAAAATGTATATCTTATATTATATTACAAAAAAATAGCAAACAAAAATATCAAACAAGTATGCTAATAATCTATCTATATATTATTAAAAGCCAAAGAAAAAGGCACCACATTAATACAAGTGGTAGCCTAGATAAAAGCCACATGATATAATTAGTCAATAACAAAAAAATTATTTATTAAAAATTAACAAAGAAATTAACTACTCAAATATCGGTGAGGGTTGGGTATATCGCATTGACAAATAAAATGGCAATTAAAATTTGTTAAAGCAATACGGTCTAATAGTATCAAACAAGAATTATTATAATTTAATTTTTTCTTTTTTATATTGACCGCGCATCGCGCGGGTACGACTACTAGTAATTATTAAAGAGAACTAGGAAACCTGGTTATCAAAAAGAGATTAACCCTAGGGCCAGCACTAGACACGTTATTAACAATGCTTCCAGTCTCTACTGCAGCCTTAGCAAAGTAAAGTACCTAACACAAAGTCGCAAAGAGGGATGAACTAAGTTTAGATAGTATATGAAATAGGCGAAGGTTCAAGTTGTGGAACTACACAAATTCAACACACAATATCGTAGCTATATGAGAAATGAAAAGAGAACAAAGAGAAAGAGGAAGAAGAAAGAAAGAGCAGAACTAGGGTTTCATTCTCATTAACCATGGTTGGCAATTCCAGTACAAAATAAGGGACCAATGCTCCTGACAATTCCCAATAATCTCCACGTCACTGTTATCCAAACGACGAAATTAACTAACTCATGACTCAATTGGAAAAGGGCAAGACTTAAAGGGAACAAAGGGAAGTAAAGATGGCTTTTAGTAAAGCTCGAGGGGAAGCCCTAGATGGACTTTACAAGAAGCTAGTGACACGAAAAGAGGAGAAAAAAATATTTAAACTAGCTCGACTGAGAGAGAGGGATACTGTGTTTATTTCCGAGAACCAGTTCGGTTTCATGCCGGGACGTTTGACTACGGAAGCCATCCATCTTTTTAGGAGGTTGGTGGAACACTATAGGGATATGAAGAAGGATTTGCATATGGTGTTTATTGACCTAGAGAAAGCGCACGACAAGGTCCCTAGGGAGGTCATTTGGAGATGTTTGGAGGCTAGAGGTGTTCCTATAGCATACATTAGAGTGATTAAGGACATGTATGATGGAACTAAGACCCGGGTGAGGATAGTGGGATGAGACTCGGAACATTTTCCGGTTGGGATGGGGTTACACCAAGGATCTGGGCTTAGCCCGTTCTTATTTTTTTTGGCGATGGATGCACTGACACGTCATATTCAAGGGGAGGTACCATGGCGTATGTTATTCGCTGATAATATAGTTCTGATTGATGAGATGCAAAGCGATGTCAACGAGAAGTTGGAGGTTTGGAGATAGACCTTAGAGTCTAAAGATTTCAAGTTTAGTAGCACTAAGACGGAGTACTTAGAGTGGAAGTTCAACGACGTGACGGAGGAGCGGATATTAGATGTGAGGCTTGATTCGCAAGTCATCCCCAAGAGAAGGAGTTTCAAGTATCTTGGGTCAGTTATCCAAGGAAACGGGGAGATTGACATGTCACACACCGTATAGGGGCGGGGTGAATGAAATGGAGGTTAGCATCTGCCGTCATGGTGACAAGAATGTGCCATCAAAACATAAAGGTTAGTTCTACAAGGCGGTGGTTAGACCGACTATATTATATGGGGCAGAATGCTGGCCAGTTAAGAACTCTCATATCCAAAAGATGAACGTAGCTAAAATGAGGATGTTGCGATGGATGTGCGGGCACACTATGTTGGATAAGATTAGGAATGAGGATATTCGAGAGAAAGTGGGCGTTGCCCCATAGAGGATAAGATGCGAGAAGTGGGGCTTAGATGGTTAGGGCATGTAAGAAGGAGAAACCTAGATGCCCCAGCGAGAAAGTGTGAACGGTTGGCGCTGACAAGTAGGAGAAGAGGTAAAGGGCGACCTAAGAAGTATTGAGAGAGGTGATCAGGCCGCCCTATATATAATACATCTTCTACTCCTACTACATATGAGATTAGGACATATTCTACTCCTACTGCATATGAGACTAGGAGATATTCTACTCCTACTACATATGGGATTAGGACTATTTACACATAACTATCTAACATGTTTAATTTTTAATTTTGAGAAATCAAAATCTTAATTTTCCCACAAATTTGTCGATGGACTCAGGTCAAAGTATCCGAAATTAGTTAACCAAATACGGGACGTATCACATTCCCGCTCCCATCCCGTGTCGAGACGGATACTGCACCAAAAACGAAGAGTCCGCGCAACTTAGGTGGATGGGGATGTAGTAGGAGCAACTGTAGACTCCTCAAAAGTTTGTATAGTTAGTAGTGGTGTTGTGGCTGTGGATTCCTCATAAGTAGGTACAAGTAAGACCTCAGATATATCAAGATGATCAAAAGAAGTAAAGTAAGGTTGAGACTCAAAAGATGTGACATCAACTGACATAAGATACCTATGAAGATCAGGTGAGTAATACCCCTTTAACCCGGGAATAACCAAGGAAGACACACTTAAGAGCACGAGGAGCTAATTTATCTTTTTCAGGAGCTAAGTTATGAACACAACATGTATTTCCAAAAACATGAGGAGAAAGAGAGTATAAGGGTGACGTAGGGAATAATACTGAATGTGGAATCTAATTCTGCATAGAGGATGAAGGCATCCAATTAATCAAGTAACAAGCTGTAAGAACTGCATCGCCCCAAAAACGCAGTGAAATATGGGACTGAATGAGAAGTGTGCGAGTAGTTTCAATGAGAGGCCTATTCTCTCTCTCTGCTACCCCATTCTGCTAAGGATATACAGACAAGATATTTGATGGATAATTCCTTGAGAGGTCATAAACTGTTGAAACTGAGAAGATAAGTATTCTAAAGCATTATTACTATGAAAACTGCGAATAGAAACACCAAACTGATTTTTAGTTTCAGCACAAAAATTCTAGAATATAGAGAACAACTCAAAATGATCATTCATTAGGAAAATCCAAGTACATCTTGAGTAATTATCAACGAAACTAACAAAATAACGAAATCACGCCATGTTCGGCCTCTATACTCTCCTATCAAGGGCCATGTTCTAGGTAAGCTGAAGTCACTCCATGTACCGTGCATTCTCACATGGTATCAAAACTTCAGTGAGAAAATTATCGTTGTGCATCATTCTAGCGACATCCGAAAAGAAAAATCTCATCGCTGTGCAATTTTTCAACAACTTGGTCTTGTTCCAGGGTTCATCACTGCTTCAGTGGTACTACGCATATACCAGTACCACCATCAGATTCGAAACCCTTGTGCGACCAAACCCCAGAAATTCCAGCCCCGTCTGAACAGAAAAGTGAGTCACCGTACGTCTTTCCGATTTACGACTCAAGATTGATTTGTGTTATCTCCTCATCAGTAAATGTTGTGCGAAAACCAACACTACATCTTTTTCGAAAAAGTCAGGTGAAAACCTCAGTTAATCGCTCCGACAGAAAGTCACGCGCTGCCAGAACTAGTGTTCTGGCGAGCTACAATAACTTTTCCGGCGCGTGTGAGCCATTCCGGCCAATTTTTGATAAAACTTCTTCGGGACAACTAACTTGGCACTCAATTGGGAAAGACAAAAATTAAATGGGACCAAAGTGTCCAATCAAAAGCTTCTAAATCTCATACTGGGCCAAATGCTAAAAGAAATCAAAGGGGATGTTTGGTACAATGGTGGGATTCCCATAGGGTGGGATATCTCATGGGATTAGTAATCCTACCTTCTATATAGGATAACTACTCCTACCATTTCAGTGTAAAAGTTATTCCCAGATTAGCTAATACCTCAAACCAAACATAGGATAAAGTTAATAAAAACTTATCCTTATCCTATGTACCAAACGACTCCAAAGAGTGCAACTTTAGAAAGAAATCACTTATACTTGGGTGGATGTTATTCCGAGAACCTTTCATTAATCCACCTTAGCAGGTTCAGTTTATGAAGCACCTGACGCCCATCCAGTAACTTGTACTACCGTCTAAGCATAACAGTAAATGTCACCATTCAAATGTAAATGTTTGTTTCCATCATAAAGGATAAAACATTCATGTGACCAGCAAGTAGGGCAAGAGATTCGAGAGAAAAACTGAATAAGAAAAAGAAAAAGTAACTCCCAGAAGTAGGATTTCGGATAGTCTGATTCCTTTGATGTTTTAAAAATAAGATATTCAATCTATTCCATTTAAGCGATGTAGTTATCTTGGACAAGTACTTCTTTTTGTATCTCAGAAGAAAACATTTACTAACACTTCTTTATTTTCTCTTTTGCCGGTCCATTTATCACCCCCTAAGCATCAAAGGAATTTAATGAGGATATTTTACTTTCAAGATATAAGCAAAAATAAAAATATCACCAATAGAACTTTAACTGTCTTCCCAATATATTGATTCATCTAATCTTACAAATTCTTACAGCCTTTTACTTTAGAAATTACATAAAGCTAAAAAGATAACCTTTTTTTATTTACAAATTACAAATGAATAAAGATCAACGTCTTTAATATGTAGTTCCAGGACGCTTTGGCTGGGGAAACTAACAGAAATTGTTGTACTTGTACATACATCAAATGAAGGGCCATAAGAGATGTGATAAAGGTGGGAGACCAGATTACCATTTTACCCATGGCAACGTGGAGCATTTTTGTCCATGCAAATTCTAACAACGCCTTAACCCCTTTACCCCCTCCCCTCCCCTACCCCCTAAAAAGCCTCTTTCTTCCCATCTTTGTCTGCGTTTTCACATTGCATCTGCAGAAACACATACACATACATGTTTCCACAGACCTACTTCACATTAATCAGGCCTCTTATATGTTATATAAGATACAGTAGGTCGTCTTATTCCCTTTCCTTTACATTAAATTCATGATCTATAAGCAGAAAGAGAAAGTAGTAGTAGTAGTAGTAGTATTAGTACAAGAAGAAGAGAAGAAGAAGAAGAAAAGGTGTGGGCAAATGTTAAACGTACATAGAAGAGCAACGGAATGACTAGCACCAGCGGAGATCTGAAGCACTTTTCGACTCACTGCTCTTTCACTACTCCCGTCAGCAGCCATTTCTTTTACCTCTGCTCTGTGTCTCTGAATTTTCAGAGAAGAAAAGGTTGAAAATAGATAGTAAGCTTCTGGTTCAGTAATAATATGGAGAAAAGGAAAGAGATAACAGAAAAAGGAAAGATGGGTACAAAGAGCGTATTTAAGTGATTGAGACGGCACATGTGCCTAACTCGTGTCCTTGCAGACACTCACTCATGTTTTAAATAGTGCAGTTGGAGCATTTTCCACAGGTTTTTATTCTATAATAGTAGCTTTTTTCTTCTTCTTTGTTTTTTGGCACTATTATTTGCAAATTTAGGGTGTGTTATCAAAAAATATTTTTCTGTTTTTTCATGTTTGTTTGGCTTGAATGCGTTAAAAAATATTTTCCTTAAAAACTCATCTTAATTAGAGGAAAATGATTTCCCTAATAAAAGTAGGGAATATATTTTCTGAAGCTCTCCAACCTTATCTTCAAATGTCCTCAAACCTGCATCCCTCACCCCACTTACTTTGCCATGCGCACAACCCAGACTAACCCCAGCCACCTCCACCTCCCGATCGAGCCAACTCCTCACTCCCACCACCCAACACTCACATAACCCTAACCACCCCGACAACCACCGCTAACCTCGATCCTACCCACCTCGATTGAAAATCTAACCCCGACTCCACTCACAACCACATCGACCCGACCTCGATCCTTGACCCCTAAGATGACCTTAGCCTATAACTCTCACCCTTACCCTCAACCCGACCCTGACCCCCCACTAACAGGCCTAGCCCTCGACCCCCTTCCGACCCTCATCCCCGACCATCGAACCCTAACTCGACCTCCAACACCCGATACGACCTCGACACCTGACTGCGACCAAGACCTAGACCCCGACTATGACCCGTATCCAAATCCCACCATATCGTGATGGCACCTAATCTAATCCGGCAGGTGAATGAACTAACATCAAACACAATTCACAATTTAATGAAATAAGAACATGAAATTAATACAAAATACCCTAGGAATTGATGTCACAAATCATAAGCAACTAAGGACAGAAATACAATGTTGATCTGAGAAATTATACCATTTATTTCAATATACATAAATAGAAATACAAGATCCCAGGCTACCATGATTAAACAACAGCTATTAACTGGAACTCTGATATATCTGCAATGCTCGCTCTCAAAGTCTACAGCAACTCAGCTCCAAAATCTGCACACAACATGTAGAAGTGTAATGTGAGTACAAGTGACGTCATGTACTCAAAAAGTATCAAGACCAATCTCAACGAAAATAATGATGGGGTTTTAGTGAAAAGATACTCACTTTACATAATATGTACAGTTCATAAGTATATACAATAACAGAAAAACACCCAAGAAATAGCGGATATCAATAATAAGGTGCACAGTCAAAGACGGAGATGTTAAGTATGCTTTTTTGGGGTAAATAACAAGGTCAAAAATATATATAAATGTACAAAATTCGCATGTAAAGGAGATATACAACAAATAGCATTAATGTGAATGCTTCTACACGAGTCTAGAATATCTATGCATGATAAAAGCGCAAACCTTACATCAATCCAATATCCTCCAAATGTCCAACTACCTATTAACAAGTCTCATACATATGTAAAATGCATGAATATGCATGAATACTCCTATATGAGTCTAGAATTTCTATGCATGATTAAGACTAGAACTTTACAACAATCGACACTCCCAGTGACCTGATACCCCTAGTGTCGAACCGCATTATGCCACCAAAAGAGAAATATTGGATCCACACGTAAAATATGAACGTGACCAGCACACCCAACGTACGGACAAATCGCGTGCCATGATCATCTCAACTTGCACGAACAATTTACGTCCCAAAATTGTCTCAACTCGCACAGATAACTCACATGCCACAACTCACTCAATATAAAATTACCATATGCAAGAATGTAAGCATATAAGCACGAGATAATAGTATCTATATGTGCATATGAACAAGAGAGATAAACATGCAGGGGTATATGTACATATACAATGTATGACTACAGCTATAATGTGTAATCTAACATGCGAATAGCCGTCATGTTCAGATAAAATATAAAAAACCTATACATGATCTCTAACATGAATAAGAAAGCTCAAGTAGTCATACGAATAAAAGAATATGTTACAAGAGATCATAAATCAAACAAGGCATGAAGAAGCCTAAATTCTACCCCCAAACATGGTATAAGCTTGGTGCATGCATATACGCTCGTCACCTCGCGTAGGGAGGCAGAATTTGTGCATCGTGTTCACAAGGAAGGAATGTAGTGGGTATTTCTGGGGTAGAAGCAGTTGTACTTCGCAAACACGAGGCACGTGTTGCATTCACGAAGGGTATCCTTGTGCAGTGCTTTTAAGTGATAAATTTTGGAATTTTAGCCATTCTTTCATATTTTTGAACCCTAGACGTGGGAGAATCGATTTTGGCTTGGAGATTCTTATACAAGGCTTTGGGGTAAGTGATTTCTACACAATTTTAGTATTATTTCAAGAATGTACATGGATTTCTACACCTAAAAACATAAAAATTTGAGGAAAATTTGGGGGGTTTCCTATAACTTGAGGGAGTAAAATTGAGAATTTGAAGGTCAATTTGGACTTGGTTCTAGAATTTAATCACATATTTGGACTCGTGGGGTTATGAGTAGTGGGGATCTACCCCTTGACTCAGGTTTTGACCATGTGGGCCTAGGTTGACTTTTGTTGACTTTTTGGGAATTGAATAAAGATTGAAGCTTATTGTTTGCAATTGATTCCTATAGCTTTTTTGATGCTATTGAGTTGTTTTTGGCTAGATTCGAGTCGTTTGAAGACTGTTTTGCGAGGGAAGGCATTTTTGGAGTATTGATTTGCCTTGTTTGAGGTAAGTCTTGCCTAGCCTTGGTTTGAAGCACTAGTTGCTTGAATTGTTGATGATGGCTACATGTCGAGGGTGACGCACATGCAGGGGGATGAGCATATGTATGTGCACCATATTTTATCCATGTTCAAGGTAGTCATTAGGTTGTGTTATGCCTTGTATTGGATACTATGCTTCTTGCTATGGTGTTTCATATGTCTGTACCCTTTCATGAGCTTCTTGAATCATGCTAGAGATCATGTATAGGTTAATTTCCTATTCAAACATAATAATTGCTATTTTGTGGCATATCCGCCTAATCTGAGTTGTGGTAGCACACTTCGCACATACATATACCTTAGCATGTAACTCTTTATCAGTCCATGAGTATGTAATTTAATATCCACTGTTCGTATACATGTATTCTGGTATATGTTTTTTATGTAATATGGACTGTTTCACCCTATTTTGCACAAGTAAAAACAACATACAACTTATAGTACTCTACAGGATTATTTGCAGTTTAGAGTTGCCACCTAGTATTCAAGGTACACTAGGACACCTATACTATACTATAAATGTACACTTTGATTATGATCTGCGAAACCATTGAGATTCTAGTTTACGGTTCAAATTATCTCTAGAGGAAGCTGTTAGACATCCCTCAATATCCACAAGTTATGATCTGCGAAACCATTAAGATTCTTGGTAAGGGTGCAAATTATCTCTAAAGCAAGGTGTTAGACATCCCTCAAGATCCATAAGATATGGTTCCAGCGGACTTAATCAAATAAATGAGGGAAGGTTCACAAAAATGATATTTATTCTCAGTAAAGCATGAAACTTGAAATAAAATATGTAATTGAGTATGCACAAGAAAGTAGAGAAAATATTTGAGAAAGGTGGAAGCTGTGAGGAAGGTATACATTTAATTAATAAAGTACAAAAGGTTATATTTTGACAAACTAAAATATTTTGATGGGGGTTTGAATCAAAAGTAAGCCTATGAGAGTTGACTTGTGATTAACAACTTTAAAATGGAATATGTGAAAGAATATTTGTTTGAAGTAGTCTTGAAAAGAATGATAAAAGAATCTTTAACAAGTGCATGGCAAACAAAGAACATGTTAAGAAATAATTGAATTATATTCACATAAACATAATGGATATACAATGTGATAAAATATTCTGGACTTTGAGAGAATTTCACACGAAGACAAATAATTGTGCAAAATTATATATAAACTAATCACGTTAAGTGTTATTCATAAAAAGGGTCAATTATCATGGATTTGTACAAACATGTATTTATTTAAAGTGAGGTGGTTAAAATAAGTAATTCACAAATAAAGTGACCTGACAGTACAACTAAGTATAATAGCACACATGTGAGAAAATATATAATTATCTGATTAGAAAAAAAAAATCATGCTTATATAGTGAAAACTATTTTAATTAATTAAGTTCGTGTCAATCCTAGTCAATTAAGCACGCTACAAAAGCGTACCCAATAATCTTATTATAGATGCAAGCTACACACTTATTTCACACACATATTGAGTATTTATTATTTAACTAGATGCATTTTGTCCTAAGTGTTGTTATATGTAAATAAACATCAAACAAGCATAAATAAATATTATATTTGTTATCTATCCACGATTCTACTATGCTTGTATTTTTAGTACATCCGAGAACGGGAAGTACGAAGCGGGATTTTGACGAGGTTTTATCTTTGATTTTCTCGAGTGTCGTCTTTCGAAAATGAATCAGTGTGATAGTACCTCGCAAGATAAGAGAAGTAAAATTGTTAGTGAAATAATATACAAGTAAAAATAATTTAAATATGACATAGTTTGAAAATGTTTATAGAAAATTATTTTTCAGAAAATGTTTTTTGGAAATTCTTTGAAATTATTTTGAAAAATATTTTTTAAAAATGGTTTGAAAATGTTTTTGGAGAATAGTTTAAAAATATTATAGGAGGTCAATGTGATGACCCGATAGGTCGTTTTGAGTACTAGCCTCTATTTTCATGTTCTAAGACCTCTATTAGCTCCATTTAATATATTTTGATTTGCGTGTGTGGTACGTATCACTTTTCGAAAAGCTTTTAAGTAAAATTCCGAAGAAAATAAAAATTTTGGCTAAGAATGAGGCTAGAGTTGACCACAGTCAATATTTTGGGTAAATGACCACGGATCAGTGTTTTACGATCCCAGTAGGTTCATATGATGTTTTTGGATTTGTATGCATGTTTGGTTGGGGTCTGAGATGACCCGTACGCGTTTCGGCGTATTAATGTGCGAAATTGTGAAAATTGAGTTTAAGTCGAATTTTTTTGAGTTTTGAAGATCAATTCTTGTTATTTGATGTTAGTTTGATGATTTGAGGAAGTGATCAAGTTTGTATAATATTGTTACACTTGTGTGCATGTTCGGTTTGAAGCCCGAGGGATCGGGCGAGTTTCAGGTGTGTATCAGATGAGGTTATTTGGTTTAAGGATTGCTGGTGCAAAACTGCCGGTGTCTCAGGTCTGCATCTGGCTCGCATTTGTGAGCTCGCTTTTGCTGTTCAATGATTGCATTTGCGATAAGAGACAAGTGGGTTGGTATTTCGCATTTTCGAACATTAGATCGCATTTGCGGACTCTAGGAGTTCGCATTTGTGACCTTTAAGTCGCTTTTGCGACTAAGGGCTGGGGCAGGCAGCTTTGCAAATACAAAGCTTAGCTCACATTTGTGGTCAGTGGGCAGATTGCATTTGAGGGTTTTTTTCGCATTTGCGACGTTGCGTGGTTTGATGCATTGATCGTAATTGCGATCTGTGTGTCGCATTTACGGGCATCACATTCCTGCAGCTGGTTAAAAGAGGAAAAACTCGGGACTTAGCTCATTTTACACCATTTCTAAACCCCAAACACTCTAGAGGAGATTTTTGAAGAACTTTTTCTTCCCAAATTTATTGGTAAGCAATTCTAATCCATTTTCTATCAATTCCCCATTGTATTTCATGAGTGTTTAAACATCAAATCTTTGAATTCCATGGTAGAAATCAGGTATTTTATAAAATTGAGATTTAGACCTCAAATTGAGGTCAGATTTTGAAGCAAATCAGACATGACCGGGCTCGGGGGTGAATGGGTAATTGGGTTTTGGTCCGAATCTCGAATTTCGGCTAAGCGAGCGCGGGGTTGACTTTTGTTGACTCCTTCAAAAAATGATCAAAATTGAACCTTTTCATTCGTGGGTAGTTTCTAAAGCTTATTTTTCAATTGTTTGATCGATAATTGGCTAGGTTTGCATGGTTTGGAGGCTTGTTCAAAGGGCAAGGGCATGGTGGATTGATTTGGTTGCGAAGTGAGGTAAGTGTCATGGTTAACTTTGACTTGAGAGAATTAGGACTAGTTGGTCTATTTGCTATGTGAATTATGTGTGGGGACGACGTAATATGTATGGTGACGAGTATATATACGTTGTCATGGGTTAAAGCATGCAGGTGGAATTTATTTTATTCGTATCATGTGGTTACACTTGCTATACTTTCCATGTTTTAGTTAACTTCTTTATTCGTTAAATTGTTAGTTTTTGTTTAAATTGCTTACTTTAAAGTTGTGGTAGTAGTGAAAGTTGAAATGCATTTTTGGCACCACGGTTGAAGGGAATTGTTTCCCACCTTGCTTAACACTTTAGGATGTTATTGTTACTGGGTGAGGAAAGAGTAAAAAGCATGAAGGGTGTTGCCGTGCCATATATGCATATTATTGTCATTGATTGTGTGATTGTGTGGATTAAAACACAAAGGGTGATGTTGTGCACATGACTGCTTCATTACGATTTATCCTCATCATGTGAGGATGAGAGTAAAAACACGAAGGGTGATGCCATGCCATTTCATTCATTATATTACATGCTGAGGATGAGAATAAAAGCACGAAGGGTGATGTCGTGCCATTGAATTTATGATATTGCATGGTGACGATGAGAGTAAAAGCACGAAGGGTGATGTCGTGCAACTTTTGATTTCATTGCGTTATTTGACTATTAGATTGGTGATTTGATCGGTCGCATCGCTGTTTATTTCGGAGAAAGGGTACTTGGTGATTTGTGTACTTGTCGTTCATATCTTACTTCCCTTTTTACATGTCCCCTCCCCGTTATTATTTTAAATGCTCTACTTGTTATTTCTGTTGCTTTATGTATATATCTGCACAGGATTTTAGTAGGTGTATTGTTATAGACTCGTTACTACCTCGTCGGGGTTAGGCTCGACACCTACGGAGTACATTGGGTCGGTTGTACTTATGCTACACTTCTGCACTTTTTGTGCAGATTCTGGAGTTGGTCCCCGTGGTGTTTAGTGGAGTTGCTGCCCGGATCACATCTGTATTTGGAGACTTGAGGTAGACCTGCATGGCGATTGCAGTCCCCGAAGTCCCCTTCGATTCTATCTTCACTATTTATTCTATTTTTAACAGTTTTAATTCCTTCAGACATTGGTTGTAGTTCTATTTAGTATGCTCGTGTACTTGTAACACCATATTTCGGGGTTTGGCTAGTCAGTGTTGGAGTTATTATATTTACTTTGGAATTTTACAGCTTCAATTCTTATCTAACTGCTTTTAATTGTTTAAAAATGATTAATTGGCTACTAATGTTGGCTTGCCTAGCAAGTGGACATTAGGTGCCATCACAACCCCGCGGTTGGGGATTTCGGATCGTAACAAGTTGGTATTAAAGCACTATGTTGCCTAGGTCTCACGAGACATGAGCAACCCTAGTAGAGTCTGGAGGATCAATACAGAGATGTCTTTACTTATCTTCTAAAGGCTATAGGGCTTTAGGAAAATTTCACTTCTTTCTTTCTCTATCGTGCAACTTTATCTTATCACTGAAGTTTGAATCATACTATTCTTGTTTTCTCGCAAATAGTGAGGACACATACAGTATCCATGGCGAGTTTGAACCAGAGCCCTAGGTTGCTGCCACTACTAGCCGGGGCCGAGGCAGGGGCATAGCTCACTCTAGAGCACGTGCAACAGCACCTATTGCAGAGCCTCAGTTCGAGCAGGAGGAGGAGGCCCTTGTTTAGACAGTACCAGTTCGACCAGCTCAGGTCCCAGAGGGGTTTATCGCCACCCCAGTACTTTAGGATGCACTAGTCTGTCTGGTGGGTCTTATGGAGTGTGGCCCAGGCCGGTGCATTTCCTGTAGCACCAGCTGTCTCTCAGGCTAGGGGAGGAGCCCAAACTCCCGTTACCCACACACCGGAGCAGATGGATCCCTTATATCAAACTCGGCGATCCTAGCAGCTGGAGTAGTTCAGCCTGTCATTGCTACTCAGCCCATGGAGAGGCCCGTGCTGTATTTTGAGGGGCTGAAGAGATTGAGCAAGCTCACTAAGTTATTTCCTATTCGCTTTGGTGGAACACCTTCTGAGGAGCCACAAGATTTTATTGACCGTTCCCACGAGGTATGCGCAACATGGGTATAGTGGAGTCCAATGGAGTTGACGTTGCAGTATTTCAGATGCATGGCTCCGCTAAGAGATGGTGGGAGGATTATTTTCAAGGCAGACCAGCAGGATCAACTCTACTCACTTGGGATCAGTTCTCACAATAATTTTTGGAGAAGTTCATTCCTTTTTCTCTGAGAGAGCAGTACCGCATACAGTTTGAGCACCTCCAGAAAGGTAGCATGATTGTTACCAAGTACGAGACCAGATTCACGGAATTAGCTCGCCATGCAGCTGTTTTACTCCCTACTGAGAGGGAGAGAGTGAGGAGATTCATTAATGGCCTTACTTTTGGTATTAGGCTACAGATGGCCAAGGAGACTAGGGATGATATTTCTTTCCAGCGGGTTGTAGAGATTGCTAGAGGAATCGAGAGGGTTCGTGGTCAAGGTAGGGAGGCGGTATCTACGAAGAGGCCTCGTCATTTTGTTGGTTTCAGTGGTTCCTCGTCTGGAGGTAGGGGTTCATTCGGTAGAGGCTATCCTTCTAGGCCGATTCAGTCAACGCTTCTGGTATCTCACGGTGCTTCTGGTAGTCATGGTTCTTATGGGTCTCATCCTGAGCAGCTAGCCTACAATGCACATTCAGCTCCGGTCAGTGCACAACCAATTCAGAGTTATCAGGGTGGTTATTTAGGTCGACAAGGTCAGTTTCAAGGTCAGCAGTCTCAACATGAGGACATGTTATATTTGTGGAGATCCATGGCACGTCGTGAGGTTTTGCCCTAGATCACATAGCAGCATATCACAAGAGGGTACTCGTGTAATGGTTCCGGCTCCGGTTGCTCCACCGCCCACTCAACCAGCTAAAGGCGGGGTTCAGGCAGCCCGTGGTGGTGGTCAGGCCATTAGACATGGAGGCCATCCAGGGACATGTTGTTTGAGAGGTGGAGGTCAAAGTGGTAGGGCTCAGCCCCATTTTTAAGCATTTCAAGCTAGACCTAAGGTAGAGTCATCTGATGCGGTCATCACATGTATTATTCTAGTTTGCCATAGAGATGCATCCATTTTATTTGATCAGGGCTCTACTTATTCCTATGTATCATCCTTTTTTTCTTCATATCTGGATGTGTCTCATGATTCCTTGAGTGCTCATGTTTATGTGTCTACGCCTGTGGGGGATTCTATTGTGGTAGACCGTGTTTACTATTCGTGTGTAGTCTCCATCGGGAGTTATGAGACGAGGGTAGATCTTCTTTTACTCAGCATGGTGGACTTTGATGTTATCTTGGGCATGGACTGGTTGTCACCATAGCATGCTATCTTGGAGTGTCACACCAATACTGTGACCTTAGCCATGCCGGGTGATGACGTCCAAATCCGCTACTAAAAAGTAAATGGACACGGTCGCATGCAATATAATTTACCCAACTATGAGTCGGGATCGAATCCCACAGAGAACAAATATGTAGGCGTTAGGCGTGTAAGAGAATTATCACTTATTATGCTAAGCCAAACACTTAGAAAAGTTTTGACAAAATATTTATAACTAATTGAGAAAATGTAAACTAACCTAGAAAGCAAGTAAAATAATCATTGGCTACAAGCATTGATGCAATGGGAATTAAGTAACATTCTAATGTATTTCACGATTTTACAAATATGAGCGAGTTTATGTTAATTAGCCTCGGGTACTGAATCTATATTAGCTTCTTCTGAAGACTAACAAGACTTCCTAATTGAATTATCCCTAAAACAATTAAGAGATTAAGCACACCCGAATATGGCTACAAGTAGTTCAATCCTATCCCTAGGTAGAATCTATAAAGTGAGGGTTAAAGCCTCAAGTTCTCTTTAATTAATCTTTCCCAACCCCAAATTATCTTTTCCAGAATTAATTCAAAGTAAATGGGCGAGTCCTAGGGTTAGCTATTCCCTTTGGAAACATTAAAGAACAAGTATAATTAAAGAAACAATAAACTCACTTCATACTAAATAAAAATCGTTAAATACATAAGCACAACAAGATATTTAATCCACACTTTAAATATGAATACTTCCATAAATAAGATTCAAGTGTTGGAAAAAAAACTACACACTTAGATATTCAATACAAAGAAAGGCAATGAAGATATAAACATAAATGGGTAAGGAATTCTCAACCAAAAACTTCAAATCTTCAAGACCCAAGTGTGTATGCAAGAACCCTAGTTCCAAAACTTGTGTTCTCTTGTCAAGATACGTCAACTATATCCATGAACTAGGTCGTGTATCAAGAACTTTTCCACCCTTTCTTCATTTTTCATTTCATCACCTAGTCTTCCATTTATTCACAATTCCTTATTTTTCCTTTCTTTTTCTCAAATATTTTTTTTATTTACCTTTCACCTTTTAAGCAACTTCCACATCACAACTTTTCAACCTTCAGCCCCAAACTTAGGCTTTTAGCCTATGTTTATACTTTCAAAATCCTTAGGGAGGTGGGATGCCAAAAGATAGATTACTAAAGAACGAAGGGTTAAAGCTTGTAACATGGTTGCCAAAGAAAAAGTTTAAAGGCTCAAAAAGGGGTTGACTAGGAAAAATATGCAAGGGTAGGAAATTTAAGGTATAATAACGGTCCAAGGAAGGCCTAACATCATTTTTCAAACCAAGTTAGTCTAGGATTTCGCCTTGACGCACATTGCGAGCAAGTTCGAGGCTACAAATGATGCAAAAGAACTCACAATAAATCTCGCCACACATGGCACATGAAAACTCGAGTGGAATACAAATCCAAAATCCAATTGAAAACAACGAACTCAAAGAAGTCACATATAGCCTAAGAGACTATTTACTGAATCAAAGAGCCAATAATTGAGTCTAAAAGTCATGACAATGATCTTTACTTCAATCATTTTTTGTTTTCAAAGATTAACAATTCATATGCTGAGGTTTAAATCATGTTGGTACTATCACGACCCAAAATCCACTAAGGTCGTGATGGTGCCTAACACCACCGTCAGGCAAGCCAACGGTGAATGATTAACTTAATTACTCCTTTTAGTATTTGAAATCATATTTTTTATTAATTAAAGAGTATGAAATATAATTTACAGGATAAGTGATGATATTTACACAAACTACAATAATGAACAATGCCGTAAGAACCCCAAAACCTGGTGTCACAAGTGCATGATCATCTATTAATGAGTACAACAATAATACAACATCTGTCTGAAATACAAGTTAGATGGGGAATATAAAGAACTCTGATGGAGACTTTGTATGATGCAGATCGTATCAAGGAAGTGCAACTCACTGTAAAGTCCCCGTAACAGCCGCGCCTTTGTACCCAGAGGACCACCAGAAACATATATGTGTACCTGCACAATAAGTGCAGCAAGTGCAACATGAGTACGTAAATCAACGCGTACCCAGTAAGTATCTAGCCTAACCCCAGAGAAGTAGTGACGAGAGATCGACATCGACACTTACTAGTGGTCTAATAAGAGAGATACAGTAAGAAGTAACAAATATGGTAGAGTAAATAAACGAGATAAACAAGTATAAATACTTGGTACAATCCTTCTCTCAACAATTAAGCTCAAACTCTCGATTAATAGTTACCTCCTCCACCAGTGTGTGTGTGTGTGTGTATATATATATATATAATGGACTTCACCAGATAGGTCGTCATAATTCAAATCAGTAAAACTCCTAGATACACTGGCCTTTTGACAAACAATACGCGTGATTCCATAGGAGTATTTTATAGAAATGTCGAGGCGTACGACCCGATCTCATCATAATCTGGTATATAACTATAGATACATCTATTATATTGCCGAGGCGTATGGCCCGCTCCCATGAGAGTGTGATACATAATCCTGCCGAGGCGAACGACCCGATCCCATAAGATGTGCGCACTGCCGAGGGTCGAACGACACGAACCATAGATGTATCTATCCTGCCGAGGCGAACAGCCCGATCCCATTAGAATAAGAAGCTTTAACGAGTTCTCAACCCCACTCACGAAGGGACATGTGAGTTATAAGGAGCTTTGAGGAAACCTTTCGATGAGAAAGCATAACGCGGGAGAAATTTATAAGAGGAGTAAAATTATTCGCGACTAATCACGTAGCCCGTCGAATCTCTACAATAGCTAGTCTATCGCTCTACACAAGTCTAGTCTCAAGTCGTAATGTAACATAAAGGAATTTAATAGGCAAGGGACTACTCAAGTAGTACAACTATAGCATGGTGTGAACCTAAGCCTACCCGAACAATAACATGTATTTAGCTACGTACGGACTCTCCTCACCTCGTGCATACGTAGCCCCCGCAACAAGTAGCACATATCAAATACATCACCTAGGGGTAGTTTCCCCCTTATAGAGTTAGACAGGAGACTTACCTCGCTCCGAAGTTCCATAACCGGCTCCAAAGCCTCTCTAACAACTCAAACCGATGCCTGTCGATCCAACAACTTGTCAAACAAGGTCCAAACCAATCAAAATATACTCTAATACTCATAATCAATCAATTTAAACAATTCCCAAACCCGCTCAAAAAGTCAATAAAGTCAACCCTCGGGCCCACGTGCCCGAATTTCAAAAAATTTCAAAGATAAACTTTACCCATAATACCACGAACTCAAATATATAATGTATTTCTAATTCCACATCCAATTTCGTGGTAAAAGTCCAAAAATACCAATTTTTAGGTTTCTTTCAAAATCTCACAATTTCCACTAATTTACATGGTTAGATCCTTGTAGAATCCATGTAGTTAGCTAATAATATGCGGGAATTACTTAACTTGCAATAGATGATGATAATATCCCCTTGAAGCTCTCCAAAAATCGCCCAAACCAAGAGAGAAATGAGCAAATTCCCGATTTAAAACAGTCTACCCAGGTTCGCATTTGCGGACAAAAACTTCGTAATATGCGAATGAACAGTAAACACCAATGAACAGTGTTCGCAATTGCGATGAAAAGTGTTTGCAATTGCAAATGAACAGTGTTCGCAATTGCGAATGAACAGTACCTCACCAGAAACCAGCAAATCCAAACTTCTCCGAAATGATCCGAAACTACCCCGAAACTCATCCGGAACCTCCCAGACACAAACCATATATGAAATTCAATCATAAAACACGCTACGGACCTGCTCGCGCACTCAAAACACTGAAAAGAGGTTGTCTTGACCCGACATTGACCACGGTCAAACTCCAAATTTCTTAACTTTACTAGTCTCTCAAACAATGATTCAAAATACACCCAAGCCCCTCGGGACCCCGTAAAATCGTACCAACGAGTCCCACAATATGATACGAACTTAGTCGATGTCTCAACTCACATCAAACAATGCCGAAACTAGGAATCTCGCCTCGAATTGAATTATGAGTTATGAAATTTCCAAATTCTATAATTTGCGCCAAAGCGTATTAACAATCCGGAATGACTTTAAATTTTGCACACAAGTCATAAATGACATACGAACCTATTGCCAATTCTGGAATCAGAATTCGATCCCGATATCAAAAAGTCCACTCCCGGTCAAATTTTCCAAAAACCTTCAATTATCAACTTTTGCCAAATGACCCCGAAATGACCTACAGACCTCCAAATCCACATCCGAACGAGCTCCTAAGACTAGAATCACCATACGGAGCTATTTCCAGGCTTGGAATTCCAAACAGACATCGATAACATCAAAATCCACTTCAACCCATACTTTTGAAATTCATCCAAAATGCCAACTTTCCACAATAATCGCCGAAATGCTCCCAGGTCATCCAAAACCCAATTCGGGTATATGCCCAAGTCCAAAATCATAATAAGAACCTATAGAAAACTTCAAATCCTGATTCCGAGGTTGTTTACTCAAAAGTCAAATCTTAGTCAATTTTTCCAACTTTAAGCTTCCGAAATTAGAATTTTCCATCTAAATCAACTCTGAACTTCCCGGAATTCAAATCCAACCACACGTAAAAGTCATAATACATGAAGTGAAGCTACTCAAGGTATCAAACTGCCAAACGACGTTCCAGAACTCAAAACGACCAGTCGGATCATTACAGGTACCAAGCAAGCCACAAATTGGCCAATGGGCACAAACCCCAGCTCATACCACTTATTCTTCCTAAATTAACAAAAATTATATATAAATTACAAGACTTATTCCCTTAAGAAAGTTTCCTAGTTATCTATCATCGGGAAAAGTCGACACAAAAATTTACCAAAAATTACCCGGTTCAAAAGGAAATTGGCATCCTCGGAAAAAGAACTGTGGTACGAAGAAAACCAAGGATTTCGCCACCAAAATAAAATATACTATTTTTGAAAAAAATCAAGAAGCTAATAAACATGAAGTCAATAAAACATACTATATATAAAAACATAAATTCAAGAAGCTAGTAAACATCAAGTCAATAAAATATACTATATATAAAAACAAAAAATCAAGAAGCTAGTAAACATACTAATATAACACATCACATGAAAACAAAATATCAATCTTCCATATCCACAGTTACACAAAAAGCCACCCCAGCTAGAAATGTTGCAATGTCCCCAATGCAACTAAGCAAAATAGAGTAAAATGGTGGAAAGTGCTCCCTGAATACTGCATCAAGTGCTCTCTTCGCTGTCGAACTCAGTCGCATCCTCCTCCTCTTCCTCTTCCTCGGACCAATGAACTGGAGCATCATCATCATCTTCCGGCTTGGTCGATGGCACTAGCTCTTAAGGCTTTCCATAGGCCCTTCACACCCTTCCACATGCGGGTGAAGAATTTATCTCTCTTCTTCTCCCTTTTCTTCATCCTGGTGTGTGCATTTGCCAGCTTGGCATGAGAAGTACTCAAAGTACCATGCGTCGTGGCCAAATTAGTATATGCTTTCTCCAGCTTCTTAAGGTGATCCTGCTTCTCCTGGTCATCAAGATACTTTTGAAATTCTTTTTTTGAAATGCATATAGAGGGTCCCTCAGATGTTTCCCCAAGTCACTGTGGAAAGCCATCTACTAGGTCGTGAATCAGCCGTATTTCCGCGAAAAGCATAGCAAATGGTCCTCCCGCAGAAGATGATGGCTGGCTACCCTAGTTGGTCTGATAGGAAGATCCCAACTTTCTCTTTTTGCTTTTGACGGTGCCGCCCTCTCCTCTTTTCTTCAATAGTGCAATAGGCTCTCCCGGATCCTCCTCAACCCCAGCAAGTTGGCACAACCCAGTGATGAGAGATGGGAACATCAGTGATTTACCCTCATGAATCCGATACTCCCTTAGTTCATTGATGAAAATCTCACCAACATTGAGCCGGATACCATCAAGAATGGAGGCTATCATTTGAGCTCTTATTATTGGTACATTCCATATATTCCCCGCAGGGGAGATGCGCCTGCATATGATGGCCAGCCATATCTTTGCTTTGGCAGTGAATTCTTTGGATGTCATCCCTCTCTTTTCAGCTGCCCATGGAACATCTGTACCCGGGCACAATTTGGAGACCAACCACTCGCCCGAGGCACAATCTTTCTCACGGAATGGTGCCTTTCATGGTCATATAGGTGATAGATTTGGTTCACAACTTCAGCTCCAAAATTTACCATTTTTCCACGAATCTTCACGATTGGATCTCTTAACTTGATGGATGGAAGGTTAGAATAGAATTTCGTCACCCATTGCTCATTCGCTCTGCAAGGTTGCAGGACAAAACAGGTCCATCCCATGTCTACAAGCCTCTTATGGAACTCTGGAAGACGTTCTGGGATCTTTTCCAGCAATATACCACTTTCCGGGAGCAACTTCTTCGTAATCAACTCGGCATAGTATCATTACTGGCATTCCAATAATATGAACCGGTGTTGGTCATAGTTCTCTTCTACTTCCAAAGGATTTTCATGCGCATATTCGTCAGAGTTAGAGCTCATTTTCAGCTTATGGTACCTGTAAACAAAGTATTGGAGTGAAAATGTGGTATGACTATGAAATATATTTCAAAATAAGTTAAATATGCCAAAGATATGATTGGACAGTCGAAATCCAGCCTTAAAAAAAATTTCAGGATTTTCAGTTCAGCAAAGAAGCCTGCTTTCTGATGTCACAATTGTGACAATTTCATTGCAATTGCGAAGGCATCAAGAATCCACAGAGTTCTCAATTGCGATCTATACTTCGCAATTGCGAAGGTTTCTAGAGCTGACTATTTTTGCAATTGCAACCACCTCTTCGCAAATGCGAGGCTCGCAAATGCGAAGAGGCCATCGCAATTGTGATCTCATCGTCCCAAGCAGTACCTTACACAAAACACTACCAATCTCCAAAAATTTCGAACAAAGGCACACTTTTAGAGAACCCAATTAGTTTTGAACACAAAATCATGCAACAAAAAACACACACAACCACGAGTTGAAGAAATTTCAATGAATCGCCCAAGAATTTCATTCGGGCCTGTCATCGAACACATTGAAGGCACAAATTCATTTCACATTCCAACAAGCTATGGGTACTCAGACTTCCCCATTTTTTTTAGCAGAGAAAGAAGCTCACACTCTCAATCAACCTCACCCAACAATTACAACATGCTTTAAAATATATTTTCAATAATTTTGCTCAGAGGAGAAGAGCCCATCTGAACCCTAACTGTTGGGAGATAAAGGAGAGAAGAAGAAGAAAACGATGTTATAAAGCATAAAGGGCACAAAATTAAGTTTTCATACCTGGATGCTTGAGATTAGGAGTAAAAATGGTGGAACTTGAGAGTTGGGAGAGTGAGGAAGATGAAGGTCGTTTATTTCTTTGAGAGCCCCAAGTTTTCTGACTTTTGTTCAAAATGAAATAAAGTTACCCGTTTAAGGCTTCCGATGTCGCATTTGCGACCCCTTCTTCACATTTGCGAAAATCAAAATTTTAGCAGAGATCGCAATTGCGACCCCAACCTCGCTTTTGTGATATTTCCACGTTCGCAAATGCAAACATATGTTCGCAAGTGCGATAACTGAGGCATGGACTGTTATTTCTTCAATTCTCAATCTACTTGCTTATTTTCTCAAACTTACAAACTTCCTAAAACTTGGTAGATTGATCAAAAATAATAGAATAAACTATTCTGAAGAGAAAATATAAAAAAAAAAAATATTATTTTTTTAAAATGAGAGAGAAATTGAAATATGGGTTGCCTCCCACCAAGCGCCGCATTTAATATCGTGGCACGATGCGAATCAACTTTACCACTTTTCTCTCCACTTGGAGGATGTGAATTGGGCATCTAACTTGGAACTAGGCTTGTGACCACGAGCGACGGGGATGGTAAGTAGATGATCAAGCCAAACATTAATTTATTTTGCATTTATTGGCTTTCTTTTGAGGAATGTCATTTTGCGTTCTTGAATTTTCAAATTGCATGATGTATGGCTCTTGTATTTCTTCCTTGCACTCCCACATGGATTCACATGGTTCAATTCTATATAACCATACAAGTCCAAAGTTGAAAAATGCTTGGAATGAGATAATTGCCTCCCAACTTGCAATTTTTTCCGGATTTGGACATCCTCTTTTTCCCCCGAACTGGAGTCAACTTCAACCATATTTTCAATTACATCGGTTGACTCTAATTCTATATTTTTCATGGCAACACCAACAAGCATGGAGTCGATTGGCGGATGTTCAATTCTTGATTCCTCAAAGTAACGCTCACTTTCTTCCTTGAAGTTGGACTCTTCTTGACCTCTTTCCACACTCTCAAGTTGGTGGGCATAGTGAGCCTCAACCAATATTTTCATTTGATCTTTCAAAGTGCGGATATTCACATCATTTTGAGTCAAAACTTGTTTAAGTCCTCGAGTGCCAAGTTGTGCTTCTCCTTATTCTCAAGAATGGCCTCCAACATGAGCATCATCCTCTCTTTTTGAGCAAGTGCCATAGAAGGATTTTCGGCTTCAACTTCTAAGGAAGGTTCTTGGATATCATCCACTTCCGAGGCTTTTTGGACCTCTAAAGCTTTAAGCATTTCTCCCATTTGTGAGTTCAACCTTTCAAGCGCCAAATCATTTTAGAGACTATTTTGCAAAAGCTCCTCCAAGGCATTTTGCTCTTTGTTCCCTCCTTCAAGTAGGCATTATATCATGAGTTTGAACTCTGCAGTTTGACCATGCTCAATTTCTTCCATTTCCATATCTCTATACTTGTCATCACAAAAAGTAGAATTATCATAATGGAGGGGGG